>NW_015971596.1:473307-556111 GCF_000835475.1 Cladophialophora bantiana CBS 173.52
AAAAAAAAAAAAAAAAAAAAAGACAAGGTACTGTCGGGGAAGTGTTTATTGATGCTTGACCGTGTGTTCAGCCAAAAGAGAGAAACCCCTCTGAAGGCAGAAGGCCCCGGTGACTTGCTTGGCCTTTTGGCTGGGACGCTGTCTAGAAGTTGGTTGCATGGTTGCGGAAACATGGGAAAATGCTTTTCTCGAACGCTTCATTCCGGGTGCATCGCTTTCCATTCCCGGGTATTCAAGTCGCAGATATATGCTACGTAAGGCTTCCGAGCAAAGTAGATGCGCGGTCCTCAGTCTTCGGTATCGGTGGGTCAGCGATCAGGATCTAGTTGGGCTCGAGAACTAAGGATAGTGACCATGACCCAAACCCCGCGCTCGTCCGTCTCTGGAGAAGCTGGGGAGAGTAAGGCAACGTGCGCTGCTGAAATCCGGGGTAACCAATAAGGGGGGACATGATCTATAAACCGGCTGCAGATCCTCCAACACCCTCACAGTATTCCAGTCAATTCTCCCTCCACCTTCAATGAATCCCCCAACAGTCGTCGAATTGAGCTCTTTTGCAAGATGGGTGCAACAGTAAACAAGTTTTTGGGCCTGCTCGGCACCATATTGAACATCGCCATCGCCATCATGGCAGGAGTTGACCTTCTATAAGTCTCTTCTCCTTTGATCTGTTTAGCCAGCAAGTTAATCTTCTCTCCTCACTCATTATACTTGTGACTGACACAATCTTTTCCAAAATATGTGGTCTGTTTGGATGCGATCAAGGTGTCATGGGGGGACTTCTTACACTGCCTTCTTTCGCCTCGCAATTGTGCAAGGCCTATCGTCCCATGAGGCGTACCAGCAGCCCCTCCACCAAGGTAAGAACCCCTAACCATCTGGTATCGTGGACTTTGGATTCGAATTCCTCTGCTTTAGGCATTAACGTAGCATGCTACAACCTCGGTTGTTTCCTAGGGCAGTCATCATCATGAAACTCGGCAACGTCCTCGGCCGTCGCCACTCGATTCTCTGGGGGTGCAGCATCATGATCATCGGCGCCGTTTTGCAGTGCTCCGCACATGCTCTGGCTCATTCCATCGTCGGACGCATCATCACGGGTATCGGGAACAGCTTCAACACCTCCACCGTCCCAGTCTGGCAGTCCAAGTGCTCGAAGCCGCACCATCGGGGTCTGGCCGTGGTCTTCGAGGGAAGAATTGTTGTCGTCGGAATCGCCACCAGCCAATGGCTTGACTTGGGCATGTCGTTCACGGGGCCGAGCGCTGCTGCCTGGCGATTCCCCATCGCCTTCCAGCTGATCTTCGCCATCTCCGTCCTTGTGGGCGTATACTACATGCCAGAGTCACCCCGATGGTTGATCCTCAAGGAAAGGGACGACCAGGCGGTAACCATTCTGAGCGCTATTTACGATGTAGACCGCGGCGACCACTTAGTTATGGAGGAGATCCAGGCGATGAGGATCAGTGTTCGCGAGTCAGCCGCATCGATCCCGGACGTCTTCCGAATGGGACCCAAAAGGAACTTCCATCGTGCGGTGCTAGGATATTTGACCCAGGTGTTCCAGCAAATTGGTGGCATCAACATTATCATCTATTACGCTGCCGCCATTTATCTCAACCAAATGGGCCTGTCGCCGCTGGTGTCTCGTATCATTGCTGCGGCAGGAGGTACATGGTGTAATGGGAGAAGTTGGAAGTGGTGGATAGCGTTATGATTGGCTGGGGCGCCGACCCTAGACTATGGTTCTTCTTATATAGTTCTGGGGGACTATCTTTCATACAATACACAAGCAACCAAGTTACCAACAGAGAGGACTTCCCCTAGTTGAGTGTGCGCGTTGAGAAGAGACCATACCCACCGCCGTACGAGTTGATGCCCATGGCTAGTAGCCTCGCCCCAGTTCAATGGTACTTTTTCTCTTGTATTCCCGGAATCTTTCTCGTCAACAAGATCGGTCGAAGCCAGCTCTTGCTGTTTGGCTGCGTCGGCATGACCGTATGTCTGATCATTGTGGGGGTGACGGTCCACATAGGTGGCACCGGACCCGGGGCTGCGGCGATCGTCTTCATCTGGCTCTATCTCTTTTCCTACGCGCAAGGCTGGAATTCCATCCCTTGGCTCTACCCGGTCGAGATTGTGCCTCTAGATATCAGAGCCCAGTCGGCCGCCATTTCGACCTCGGGGAACTGGATCTTCAACGTTATGGTCGTCATGGTCACGCCAGTCTGCTTTGCGAGCATTGGCTGGAAGACTTATATCATGTTTGCCGCCTTCAACGCCGCTGTGCTCCCCATTGTCTATTTTTGCTCCCCTGAAACGGCACAGCGGACCCTTGAGGAGATGGATATCAAATCCCCCAAGCCTACTGGAGTCCTCAACGCCGTCAAGGTGGCCAAGAACGAACCTCTGCATTTCGATTGACACAACAGGATTGTCCAACATCTGACGGTGCTTGAGGAGGCGATGGGCAGTGGGCGCCACAAGGATGACAAAGAGGTCATTACCCATCACGAAGTCATCAACTCGGAAGGGGACAAGACCGTGTCTACCAACTCACCGCGTGCCTGAGTGCGGTTCTAGACTGCCGGCGCTGTTGTCCACTGTCCAGCAAGCCCAGGCTTCTGCAATGCATGTGAAACGGATCTCGGCCGGCTTCGTTGTGAAAACTTCACTTTGGACAAAACGAGAAAGGAGGCATTCATGACATCTGCGAGCGGGCGGATTTATCGCCATTTTGGATGAACAAGTTCTGACTGATATACGTAACTCTCTTGAGATAGGTGGGATAAAGGAGAGTCACTCATTAGTTGCTTGCAAATTATCTTTACTGAGTTGCAAAATCAGAGTCGTCAATATCGCAGAAGCACCAAGTACTACCATGAGACGATCATAATCTCCAAGAGCATCGTAAAACCGGGTAGAGAGGTGTGAGATCCATTGTCGACACGGCTGTCCTCCTTTTGGCACGCAAGGAACATGGCTTCTTTTTCCACTGCGAACCCAAGATCCTCCTCATCCATCTGGTGACCTTTCCCTAGCTACGTATGATATGGTATGTGGCTTGGACCAAACGATATGGGTTTTCTCCGAGTTCGCCAGTCCTCGTAGTTTCCAAGTCTCACCTTAGACAGCATCTACAGTTAATTCCAGTGTCAAAGGTGTAAGAATCTATCATGGCACGAGAGCTAGATCCACTAACCCTCCGTACAAGACAACGACAACGTAGCCAATGCTAGACAGGTTCGAGGAACGAGACATACTTCCATGTTCTACATGGGAGGGTCTCCAGTGTGAGTGAGTGAATGTTCACCTACGGCGACGTTGCCTAGGCTATTACCAGTACAACGGATGGCGGAGAGCCTTGGTCTCCCCGGGCCAGTTTTGTTGCACGGCTGTGCGACCTTCTCAGACGGCGAATCGAGTTCCATCTACAGCATCGCCCTCCATCAAGGGAGCGGTATGATCAGCAGGCCCATCTCTGTGTTCTAGGTCTTTGTGTCTTCGGGCATGGGATCATGACATCCCCTGGCTGAAACGTTGACGGGATCCTCTTCAACGGGGGCATTCCCACACCGATCGCACGGAGTCTCCTGAAAAGAGCCTTCTACCCGCGGTATCAGACCTTACCTGTGGCCCAAATCAAATTTCGGGGTTCTTGAATCCTGGCCGGTGCCTTTGCACCTAGCTCGCAATTGCTGTCCTAGGTGGCTATTCAACAGTTTTAGGATAGCGAGCGCTGATCCCTCAGCTCAAATCGTTTTCAGAATCCTGACCTTAAACAATGCGGGTTCGCGTAGCTATTTTACTATTTTTGCAATAAAAGTGTCCTGAGATGCCAAAAAGAATTCACAATCGCGTCTTCTCGTTGGAAGATATTTCTCTTGTTTATACTCACGACCGATTAATCTCCAGAATCCTTCAACGTATGCCAGACATGGTGCCGAAAATTCTCGCCGGTATCAAACGAAAGGACTTCCTGCGAAGTCAAGCTTTCATTGACGATGTTTGGGTCGACGCTGTGTCGGGAAAGACATTAGACATGATCGATCCAGCAACGCTGGAGAAACTGGCTACATTTCCCGAAATGGGTACTGCCGACGTAAACAAGCCTGTCGAGGCAGCCGACAGAGCCTTCCCAGCGTACAAGCAAACAACAGCACGTCAACGGGAGAGCTGAGGTAGCCTATGGTGCGTCCTTCCTGGAATGGTCTGCCGGTGAGGCCGAATGGACGCACGGCGAGACCATCCCTTCAGCGAACTTGGCACAAAGAATCGTCAACATTAAACAGCCTATCGGCGTGGCGACTTGTCTTGTACCCTGGAATCTGCCGATCGCCATGATCATCCGAAAGGTCGGAGCCGCATTAGCAGCTGGTTGTACAACAGCGTGGAAGCCGGCGGGGAGACACCATTATCGTCACTGGCATTTGGCGAATCTCGCCAAAGAAGCGGGTTTCCCCCGGGAAGTTTCAACGTCATCACCACTCTCCATCGCGTGGCCGAGGTGGGCAAGGCGTTGTGTACCAACAAGCGGGTTCGGAAATTGAGCTTCAATGGGAGTTCAAGGATCGGAAGCTTCTAGCTCGACAACGTAGTAAAAATCTCACCAAGCTCTCCTAGAGTTGGGCGGAAATAGCTCGTTCATAGTGTTCGACGACGCCGACGTAGACAAGGCCGCCAAGGCCTGTCTCTGGCCAAGTTCCGAAACGGTGGCCAGACGTGAGTGACCGCCAACAGGATCTTGGTCCAAGCTGGGATCCACGACAAGTTTGTATCCGTGTTGATTGAGAAGGTGAAAGCCCTCAAGGTTGGCCCTGGTACTGGAGAAGGTGCAGACATCGGGGCTCTCACGCACGAGCGAGCGGTTGAGAAGGCAATGAAACATATTGTGAGTAAGTGGTTCAGCACAAACAAAACAACCTACGTGACGAAACTCTCAAAACTCACACAGATATAAAAGGCGCCGTCGAGCAAGGCGGTAAGTCGCTCAGGGGGGAGGCCCAAGTGATACCCAGGGTGGCTACTTTGTCCAGCCCACCGTCATCAAAAAATATGGCTCGCATTACCAGCACCTGGAAAGAGGAATCTTTCGCCCCGATTCTGGGTGTATACAAGTTCGAAACTGAAGAGGAAGGAATTTCCCTGGCCAACGACTGCGATGTTGGCCTTGATAGCTTCATCTGAACCTCGAGCATCGCGTGCGCACCTGGCGTGTTGCCAAAGCACTGCAAGTGGGAATGGTCGGCGTCAATTTGGGTCTGCTCAGCGCGGCAGAGAACCCGTTCGGTGGTGTGAAAGAGAAGAGCTATCATCGAAAGGATACTAGTACCTAGGGACTGATTCTCTACGAGAGGGCTGAGAGGGCTTAGAGGGTCCAGAGGGCGTCACGAGCCGTTAAATCGACCGTCTATAGAGCCCGGAAATAGTTCAAGAAATATTTAAAGAGCGTGGCGTTTCTGGGGACGCGTGGATCGACAAATCTCACAGTCTTCGACGGCTCCGCTTACAGTATGAGGCTAGATCGCGATGGATAATCTATTTGAGAGCTGTGAGGTGACTTCTTTGTGGGAATATAGTGTACATCTATGTCGCGGCGAGTTACACAGTATCCTGTTATGCGCCATAGTTGCCACATTCATGTAACGCGAGGTCCCAAGAGGTCCTAAGGGCAGTAACATGAAAGGAAAACTACAGACAAATGACGTTCAAATCCGTGACATTACATGTATTTTCAGGTCTTACTAGTAACCAATTGGATGATTGAGTCAAGTCGCATGTGGGGGCGAGGATAACGGCAAAGCTGGCTATCGTGGATGTCAGCCCATTTGTTCATTTCAATTCGTACCTCGCACATCTCGCATCCAACGTTTTCTTCGGTCGGCACCGAAGGGAGACGGCGAATAGTACTTTTTCGGTTACGATAAGTAACTTACGGTTAGAAAAGCATATATATATCTACCCCAGGATCCTCTTCTTGGATTAAAAGTCAAGTCTTAGAATTTCACCTTTGTTCACCCACTCGGAAGCGAATCATGCCTGCCATTACCTTGTCTAATGGCGCCGCTCCGGCGGCAGACACCTCCATCGACTTACCACTGTTCGACATCTCTCAAGAGTCACCCGCCCTGGGAAGAGAAATTGTCGAAGCCGCTGCAAAGCATGGGTTTCTCTGGATCTCCGGATCAGCAGCCTCATCGACGTCGTCGAACAGCGGGGACCGAGTCACATATGATCTCGATGCTTCCACTGTCCAGAATGTCTTCAACATCAGCAGCCGTTTCTTCAAAGAAGCCAGCGATGCCGAAAAATTGGCTTGCAAGATCACGAAAAATCGTGGCTTTGTCGACATGAAGGTCGAGAATTTGGACCCGCAGAGCCACGCGAAGGGGGATTTCAAACAGTGTTTCAACCTCGCAGAACCTGAGCCCGAGACGTCCGCATGGCGCCAACCACTACCGCCCCAGTTCTCAGAGCCTGACGCGGATGCTGCACTGCGCAACTTCCACGCGCGCTGCAGAGCCATGGCCACACGGCTTCTGCGCTTGATCGCCATGGGCCTGGGGATCGAAGATGCCAACTGGTTCATCCCGTGTCACGACCACTCACCACAAACAGTCCGCCTGCTGTACTACCCTCAACTACCCTCCAACACGGACTATAACGCCGAAGCCGACATCCGAGCCGGCGCGCACAGCGATTATGGCAGCATCACTCTCCTCTTCACGCGACCAGGCCAGCCTGGGCTGGAGATCCTGAAGGACGACGGCCGATGGGCCCGCGTGCCCGTTTCTCCGCCTGGATACCACGACCCTGCCTTCCCGCCCATCGTCGTCAACATAGGCGACCTCCTACAATTCTGGACAAACGGCCTCCTCAAGTCGACGGTTCACAGGGTCGTTTTGGTAGAACAAGAAGATGCGGCCGTGTCCAATAACGGACCTGCATCCACGAACCCGACCTCAACATCCAGCCCGTCCGGTCCCCTCGGAAGCGACCGCTTCTCCATCGCCGTCTTCGTGCAACCTGCCGACGAGACCGTTCTTGTCCCGGTTCCGTCACAGGCTGTCGAAGCCAGGGCCGCGGCGTTTCAAAAGACCCTCATCGGACGAGGCGGTGGCTCCGCCACGGCCGAAACACTGGGCAAAATGACGGCCGGGGATCACTTGCTCGGCCGCCTTCGAGCTACTTATGGCATTGCTGTGGCTGGGTGAAGAGAGGGGAAGATAGGTTGGAGGAAGCCGTGGAGATGATATATAGAAGCATGGTGTGGTGGAGGCTGGTTGCATGATCAGCCATTTTGGTCGAAGCGGCGGCAACCGCCACATATGGCGGGAAATTCTCCTGCAACTTGCATTGAACTGTACATATTTCGGGAGTCGGCAGGAATCCTAAACTATACTACGGTGCAAGCCGCTCACCAGATTCAAGCAATAAAAGTGGCCGAGCCGAACTCATGCGCGTCGTATCTCGTAGGGGGGAGGCAAGGAAGAGAAACAGGAGGATCACCGCAATGGTGGAGATTGGCTGCAATAGCGCAAGGTGTTGGCTAACTATCTAGCTGTCTATTTGGTGGTTGGGCTGTCTCTGAAGAAGAGAGAAAAGAGGAAGGGAAGAATGGATACGCGAGGCTAAGAAAGTCGGACCACGCCAAGCCGTGCCTCAGTGGGCACCTTCCCCACATGTGAAAATGTGCACCACTACAAACATAGCTCATTTTCTACTAGCAGACTAGGAACTATAGCGCCCTTCAAGTGGGTGGGATAGACCATTATGTGCCTATAAATTGTCTATTCTCGCTGGTATTGAGCCGCCATAACAGTTGAACCCCAGACTTATAGGAGATTAATGACGTAGTGGGTGGCCCTAGAATAGGGTCTAGTGGGCTCAGGTATTGTACATAGCAGCTCTCCAGGTCTTCAGAAACATCACCAGGCCTCCTCGTATTGATCACAGAAGAAGTTCTCAGTGTACAAAGCTGTGGTTGGAAGCTTTCCTTCAGCCCCCAAAGCATGCGCGGCTATCCATGACCAGGCCCGAGATAGGTGAGAAAGTAAAAAAGCCCCAGCATGACATGGAGCGGAACCGGTCTCATATCTACCTGCCTAGGTAGGTGCATATTACTCCGTACCTCAAGCGGCACTGACCTTGACAACCCCCAACGCGCGTCTCATTCGATGCTTGGACCAGCCTTGTCTTCAGTCCCATCGGAGCTCCCTGCCGCATGTCCACTAGGTCCCTTCTCCAAAAACTCCACTAGGTGTGCCACCCACAGACAAACCTCGCCCAACTGCTTCGTCTTCCCCCGACTCGCAACGCATTCCCTCGTGTAAGCCTCGTACATCTCCTCGTATCTGCTTTTCGCCTCATCGATCTGAGACCTTAACCACTCGCTCTCCCTCTCCGCCTTGTCTTTCGCCTCGACAAGCTTCTCGGACTTGGTCTCGAGGGCAGAGAGTCGTGGGAGAAGATCATGCTTCACCCACAAGAACAGCATGGTCGCGTGGTAAATGGAATCAGCCTTGTTCACCTCCGTAAGGGGGGACGCCGCAAGATTTTCGAGACCTTCGGACCAGTCGTGGAGGCAATCCTCGGCAAGGCGAGCAAAGGAAGACGGTGTCGCGTAGAATTTAGAGTTGGTCGATTTATTCTGGTTGCTGTCTCTCGTCACTTCCTGGTCGATGTCGTCGCCCAAGCCGCTGTCGGGTAGATCGGCCAGATCTTTCTCGAGTGTGGAACATTGCACATCGGCAAAGACGTCGGACGACTCGACGGCATGGCAGTGGCTGACATGCAGAGGATGCCAGTCTGGAAGTGAGGACATGCTTACGCTGACCCAAGGTGGAAATCAGTCGCAAGTGAGATACTGATATATTAGCTCGATTGGGCTTTAGAGGCGAGCTGTTGGCATAAGATAACAGCTTCCTGTCGTCTATGTTGCGGGTGGACGTGGTGAGATTGAAGACTTGGGATGAGATCGATGGGAAGACGACGCTTTCAAGGGGTTGAAGGGGCTCGGTCTCTTTTCCAAGCTATGCTCTAAGAAAGGTGTCAACAGATCCAGGCCTTCGTATGTAAAGTTGAGCAGGAGTTGTCACTAGAATGGCACGTATGGTTTGTCCCTCCGTAAAGGACGGAAGAATATAGAGAGATAGATGGTGAGGAATAACCTCTCAACTTCCGTTCACTGTGGCAATGTACACCCTAAATCTCCGTCCTCTTTATCGAGTATGCAGTTCGACGCCTTCTTGGCCATGCTCTGCCACATCTTCTGTTCCATCTAATATCTCGTTTTCATTACTGTAATCATCTGCGAAATTAGGCCTTCTATCGTCTTCGGCTACTCTCGTCCATCCACGAGCAGTCCGAGGACTCAGTCTCAGCCTGCCACGAGACAGGTTGTTGATCTTGTCTGCGATGTAGTCGCCAATCTTGCCCCAGAAATCGATGAGTCGATTGTGTTCTATTGCAGAGTCATCCCTTGAAGCCGCAGAATGCTCTTGTGCCTCGACCTTAAACTGGTATTTCAAGCAATCTTTCACAGTGACCAGCCCCTCAAGACGGCCATGGTGGTCGACGAGGATGACGCGTGGGCCCATCTTCTTGAAAAGTTCCAGCACTGTCTCAAGAGGTAGGCGGGGATGGACAGATATAGGAGCCGCATCAACGAATGGGCTGAAATCCACACTGCGTACTGTCGCCGAATCTAAGGTGACTGTTGGACTGAGTGGTGCGGGTGTCTCGGTGCCATCCTCTTGCTCGGCTACAAAAATGCATTTGGCATCTGAAGCCAATGTGCCCTGCCTTTTTGCTCGGTCGATCGCGAATTGAAGTTCGGTCCTCCCGATATAGCCCACAAGAATTTTCGAATCTGTGTCTTCCACAATCGGAAATCCAGAGTATGATGTGTCATCGAGTAATTTTCGTACCGCTTTGACTTCCATTCCCGTTGCAGGAAGCATGGTGATGTTGCGAGTCATGACTTGAGACACAGAAACACCAAAGGAATGTTCTTCTTTGTTGTCGAGGAATGGGAAGCCGCTGAACGAAATCATGCGATCTGCGATGCCGGTTTTGCTGAATCGATCTCCCACCGCTTTCGTTACACCGACCACAATCATTGTTGGAAGTATGTATGTCAGTGCCCCGGTAAGCTCGAACATGATAACGGTTACTGAAATCGTCAGATGCATGATGCCACTGAGCGCTGCGCCCGCTCCCAGAAAGGCGTACGTGCCTGGGGTGATGCATGGCACATCAGGTTGACAAGCGGAGAAGAATCCTGAATCAGGAAATGTCTCATACAGCCACTGTACAATCATGCCCAGCATGCGGCCAAATGAGGCTCCGATTGCCATTGAAGGCACGAATATACCTGCCGGTACTTTACACCCATAGGAAATGATGACAAGAAATATGCGCAACAGAGTCGCAACCAGCAAAGACCCAATGAGGGAGAGTCGATTCTTAGCCTCGCAAAGTCCGTTGTAGTCGTAGTCACCCTCACATTCTCGAAACAACATCTCCATCATCTCGGTCATGTCTATTCTGAGGAACATGTTGGGGTAGCAAAGAAGTGCCGTGGCGCCGGCCAGAATGACAGCTTCCGGAATGGCGAACTTGGACAGATATTTCTTTCTGAATGCTTGAGCTTTGAGATTCCACTTGATGACGAAGGCTCCATAAAGTCCACCGAAGATGCCAAGGATAATGTAGAAGAACATCTCAAAAAAGTGCCAGTCTCGATCGTATTTGACGGAGAACATGACAAGCTGACCAGTGCGGAAGGGGTTCATTGCACTCAACACGGCGGTCGCAACAAGAGCACAGAAGTAGCTCCTCCACAGCGTCTTGAGCGGAAAATAAGCCGCCATCTCTTCTAGAGAGAATAGCACGCCTCCAATGGGACTGCCGAATGCGACGGCCACACCAGCTCCGGCGGTTGCTGTCAGGATCTCTCGCGTTTTTGAAGCACTCCGCTTGTACTTGTCGAAGAATCGAGAGATGACGTTTCCCACGCACACTGCGTAATGTACACTCGGTCCCTCTTTGCCCACAGAGAGCCCGGAAGCGATGGCTAGGGGCAGGCAGATTGACTTGATGAAAAAGGTCCAGAAACCGAGAAATCCCTTCATGATGAAGCCGGCAATGATGCATTTGATCTCCGATATACCAGAACCGGCAGCGTATGGAGCGTACGACTTGACTAGATAGGCGGAGATGAAGGCCAGGAGCACGGCGAAGATGGCGTAGACGAAGTAATTGACGACGGTGACCGAAGTCCATCTCTTCCACTCATCACAGCCTTCCTCAGAGCCATAGCAGCAGAAGCCTTGGTTGAGGTACCAGGCGGTTGTGCAGTATCCCATCTTGATGTCGGACAACCACTCTGTGATGATATTCAGGGCAGCAGCATTGAGACCGATGACAATCCCAACCAGAGTGATGACGATCCAAGCCTGTGCAGCATCGTATGACTCCCACAGTTTGCGCCGCCAGCCCAAGACACCATCCCTCTCAAAGAACCTGGACTCTTTCCGCCGGGTGCGCCGCCGCAGTTGTTCTTGAGCCGCGTCTTGGACCCAGTCAATCGTGGTGAAATCTTCATATCTTTTTATCTCTGCAATCTCTTCTGTAATGGCATGTGCCGCCGGCGCAACACGAGGAGGAGTCTCGCCATTTTCGAGGCTGGACAGGGACGAGAGCCTCCTGGAAAGTCGCCTCGCTGAGACGGAGGGTCGACGGGCAGAGGCAGAGGCAGAGGCGGACGCGGAAGAGGAGACGCGCGAGGTCATAACATCAAATCAATGATCATGGCCGACGGAGCAGATCAAGATGGTCACATTCCCTGCGGCGGCTGGGCGATGGTGGACGAGAAGTAATCCCGACGTTGAAGCACAGCCTCACTACTGGGTAGCCTCGAATGTGCCGCAAATCCACCAAATCGCCCGCCTTGCCTATTTTGGACGCGCCTAGAACATGACTTATTACCACCACTTTGAATGTCTTGACGCGACTAGGATCCAAGACACTCTCTGGCAAATCGTTTATGTGTTCGAACAAAAGAACCCGACCGTCACAAATCTTGGGTATAGCAGGATCTCACACTTCTCCACGACTAGACGCGTCAAGCAGAGTCTACACTGATCTATTGCTCCCTCACACGCGTCTTCCATCACCCAAGAGAAACCCTCGAGGCTGTTCGAACAAGGTTTTTGCCCCTCGTTTTGTTTCTCTCATCGACACGCTCCGAGTTTTGAGGACCAAAGCGGAGGCCAATTTGGAAACCATCTCTCCTCCGTTGGATATATACCTCAAGAGAAGGGTAGCGCTGTCATTTTGTCAAGACTATGCCTTACAACAATGCTCCCATTGAACCACCAGAAGAGATAACTGGCTCGACCCCCCTTCCTCGTTAGTCATCACACGTATTTGCTATTGTTACAACGCTGCTAACGCCTGGGTCCAAGTCGCGCGAGTCAAGAAGATCATCGCCCAGGATGACGATATTGCCCAATGCTCTAATCCAGCCGCCTTCGCGATATCGGTCGCGACCGTGGGGTTCCCAGTTTCTTCATTGTCGGATCTTTGAGGGACTAATTCCTTCACCAGGAGATATTTATCCGCTACCTGACCGAGCAAGCACATAACGTGGTCAAGTCAGAACGGAAGCCAAGGAGGAATATTGCCTACAAAGACATAGGTAAGAAAACCGTCGAAGCATCAACCACCTGCACCGGCATATGCCATCCCTTCTGACAATGTGCAAAAGCCACGGCCGTTTCCAGAATCGACAATCTCGAATTCTTATCCGACACAGTGCCCAAAACGAAGACATATCGCCAGTTCAAGGAGGAAAAGGCTCGAGAAGCAGCAGCAGCTAAGGCTGCCTCCTCTGCAGGGTCACTAGTCAACGGCGTCGGCATCACCGGCGAAAATGGCAGCGTCTCGATCCAGACCATGATGAAGAACGGATACCAGAACGGCGCTGTCAACGGGGTCGGGGTCAATGGCACAATGCATGAGAGATCAGCCACCGCTCGTCCGTCGTCGTCCGGTCATTCGCGCAACCACAGCCATCCCGACCCGGTCAGAGATATCGAGATGAGTGGATAGGTCGCCAAAGATAATTTGAGAAGCTGCCATTTCCCCCCTCAAATGTATCGATCATAACCCAACCCACCTCGACCACCCTCTTGGCGGGCCCCGTGGAATTGCATCAACATGGACGTTCAAGGAAATTCCCTGCATTTTTCGCCAAAGGGGCGTTTATCGAGCCCCCAAAAATTCGCGACATGATGAGTCGAATCGCATTGGCGGAGCTAGAAGGGCGCATGGTATCTATCGGTCACTACGAAGCAAAGCGCCTCGCGATGATGTCCGCGCCACTAGCAGAAGCATGCGGTAAGAGGACCGATCAAACCTTGGAGGCTGAGCCCCTGTGCATCCATCAGTGTACCGGTTGCAACACAATTACAATATACATTAGTTATGGATCTATATGCTCCCTAGCTGCGTCCTGCTCTACTTGGACTTTGATTTTCAACCACACCACATCCCTCGGCCGACATCGATGTGTATTGATCTCCCTCTAAAGCAAACACAACATTATCCAACCTATTCCAGATCTCGTTCCTACTCAACGAGCAGAATCTTGTCTTGCTTGTGCGCTGTTCCCCGCCGATGCTCGGATGCGAAACCCATACATAATAGCTCGAGTGACGTGCGTACACCCCGCTAATCGAGCAGGCTTTCCAATCCATGCTGCAAAGTTGGCCGATGTCCCTCCAGCGTTGGCGTCTGATTCTGGTTTGGGGGCCATACCATTTGTCATTGGGGACTCTTTTGGGCTATCCTTAGATGGAGGTGTCCTCCGTACCTTGACCATGGGCTGATCATGAGAATCGTCTTCGTCTTCTTCGCTTACTTGTCCCTCAAAGGCATCGGACAAAAACTAATATGGCACCCAGAACAGGGCACGGGTGAGAAAGTCTTCAGGCCACCATCTTCTCCGTGCCTGGCCGCTGTTGGTGGAGCCCTTTTGTGAACAGAAGTCCAGCGGCGGTAACCAGAGAAATCTTGAGCTTGGGATATTTGGTAGTCGTGGGTTTCATCTTGAGTTTTCAGCCTGGTGATTTGAATTCCTCCAAACGCGGACTAAATAGAAGCATGAGTTCCGGGCGTTGGGGATCGGGTTGATCCTGATGGGAGCCTTGGGATATCAAAACAATTGGGAAACAATATGATGGTATCCGTGCCTCTCCAGAGACCATCCGTTAGCATCAGGAGAGTCATTCGTTTGGGCTTCCAACTCTTGAGGTAGGGCATCGAGTACCACCCCGACGTCGCGGCCATGTCTGGATTTACCTCTTTGGCGGCATTCGAGGGATCCTTCTGTTTTTTTTTTTCTCCAGTAAGATTGGCAAACTCTTTCGCCGCTTGCTCTCCCTTCCACGTGTATGATTTCTGGGGCACGCTTGTGACGACAAAGGTCTAGGCCATTATCATCAAGAGGAGCTAGTTTTATGGCTAGTGTTTCTAAGCATGGGTTGCTGCTTTCTAGAAGCATACTGGATCCGTCATCGACGATGAATTTCTAGCGATTTCATAGTCATGGGTCACATGGACTTTCCTTTAGTTAGTCGAGTCCTTCTGACTCTCTTTCCTTGACACTCAGATAGACACTTTATACAGAAACGGCTTTTCGACCAACTCTCGGTCCTTGTGACCGTCTTCCGCCTGCTAGCATGGGTCTGTTATGTGGACATCAGTCATGTCTGGCTGGGCCTCGTCAACGGCCCGAGATGCCGTCTTATCGAAACTTGGATGTTGGCAACCTGGCATGTCGGGTGACGTTTCTTGCGGTGGCATTGTGCCGCGAGATCTTTCGGCTTGCAATATACGTCCTCTATTTTCCAAATATCTCTCTCTGTCATTATTGTTTCTGGCTTGCTCGCCCGAGCTCGCTCTGGCGAGAAGCGCCTTATCACTCAGGGACTCACACAATTGTGTAGAGATGATTCGCTGTCTGGGGTCTTCCAACAGCATCTTCATCTCCTCAAGGTCGAGGACTTCAGAAGAGATGGTGTCTGACCTACGAAATATGCTCGGTAGACAGTGGTGCCATTGAGTAACCTCAGGCAGCACTGTCCTGCCATTGCGGAAAGCATCATGGGCTCTGGAAAAAGCTGCCAGTCTTGTGATCTTTCTGCGCGCCTTGTCGAAGGCGTTTGATAGCCTCATTTCTGATAAAATCGTACTAGAGAACATCCTGGGACACATGGCCCAGAGCTAGTAAATACACCGAGCCCTTCCCACAGCCTCATTGTAGTCTTAAGATTGGTCTATCTTGTTTCTATCGCTCGCCTTTTGAGGTTCATGCAGCCGCAGCCTGGCTTCAATAAGCACATTCTGATATAACGCTCATTTCCCACTCCTCAATCTGCAAAATCCCCATTGCGACTTCTTTGATGTCCTCCTTGACTCCATTGTCGACATGCTGCCCAAGAACGTGCCCTCGGAACCATCGACCTGCTCAAAAAGTTTCAAAACTACTTAAACGGCTCTTGGAGACAAGACACAACTTGCGGTCGTCACTATATCAAGACCAACACACTCCAAGAATGGATGATATCGGTAGAGGAAAGACAGACAGGCTCAGCCACCAATCCAGAACGACTCCCCGATGAAGTACGGAAATCTAGACGTAACTCGACCTTCAAATTTGCCGCTGAAAAGGCCTCGAGGGGCGGCTATGGCGCCATCATCGTCTTCAGTATCCCCCTCGATATCGGCTATGGGAATCTCCTGGACTTATTCGTCAATGCCAGTATAGCTGACGCAAACCTGAACACCACCTCCACAGGACATCACTACAAGCCCCTATCACAGGACTTGAGTGACGCGAACGTTGTCAATGAGGATGCTGCTATGGAAGCCTTTAAGAAAAGAAATGGTGTTTCTGCCCGGTGGTTCTTAAACAGCAAATGCATGGGAAATTTGTTGGAGGATACATCTTTCCAAATTGCAAGCGTGAGGCAGTCAATGACAATGGAGGACAACGCAGGGGTCTCAGGTTCTAGTTCCGATTGATTGTATGAGTGAGGATTTGATGCTATTTCTTCGATCTTCTACGGCTGAAGACCCAGACCTAGGACAGATAAGCCGGCCTTTCCACTGGTCGACGTAGGGTGATGGCTGACGTTTCGACAGTGCTATGAGTTGGCATTGAAATCCTATGACCGGGGGGAGCGGGAGATATTCGAATTGGACCAAAAAAAATAGCGTTTGCCAACCCCCCCCCCCCCAAAACCCCAGAGAATCAAAAAGGTATAGTTCGATATATCGGCTACTACACTCTCGAGGAACAGCCCAAACGCTGCACCTGCAACATTATGCTGGAATATGGAGAACTTAAACTAGACGACTCCTTTGCAGACGAATTCTTCGGCTCTCTGGGGCCGGCCCTTGAGATCATCTTGTTCTGGGAGTCGTATTCAAGGCAGCAGAGGCACTTGAACGGATCTATAATCTCGTGGGACGGTGAGACTCAGGAGTTCTACCTCGTATGGGTATGCCTCAATCTGCGGTTCTCAGTGACTGCCCCTGAATGCTGACCGCTACAGTTGGCATGCCAATGTAAAGCCGGACAATATCTTGAGGGTCCAGGGCGAGTTTAAACTAGTAGACTTCGTCTCTATTAAATTTAAGAAAGGCCGTCAGGAAATTTCAATGAAATCAATGGATGACGGTATCGAGGCCTTTGATATGATCGATGCTTTGTATAACGCTAGAAAGACCCTAGTCCTCACTTTGCTGTTGCATGTGCCTCTGAAAATAGATCGGTCCAGCACGCACTCTCCTCGGCCGAACCATTGATATTTGGTCCTTCGCATGTGTTCTATTCAGAGCAGTGACATGGGTCATCCTTGGACAGCAGGAGATACTCTCGTACGATATTCTCAGAAGGGAGGCTATCAAGCGCCTTCGGCAAGGCGCACAGAAAGACCACAAGGCTGGCAGCTTTTTTTTTCAGAGCCCATGATGCTTTCCACAATGGCAGGACAGTGCTGTCTGAGATTGTCGTCGCCAAACATAAATGGTACCACTTGTCTCCCTATTCTGGGGATGAAGACCTTCGTCCCTCCGTCGGGGGCGTGGCAGGCGGTTGCTGGGTACCATTAGCTGCTGTGCCCTCGCGTCTCAGTCATCGCAACGCGTCGTTGTCCTCCTGGCCTCAATTAGCACATAAAATCTCTCTCGCTGTGGTGCCTCGAGCAACACGGCTAGCGACATATGCAATGGTGCCAATTCTTACATCACTTAGAGGTTCTGGCACGTCAAAGATCCATTTGTCGTGCACCTTTGAGACCGCAAAGTATTAGACCGGCACAGGCACGTATCCTCCTGAGAAAACATACACGTTATCCGTTAAATTAGAGCCCAGGATAGCGTGATTGAGGGAATTGCCGCTCTAGGATTCCTTTGAGCTTTTCCAAGTCGACTTGGGTTCGATTGCTTGGGCCGAGTATCTTAGATCTCATCTGTCACAGAACGAAACACGTCTCACAGCGTGCATCGAATCGGCACGGGCAACGGTGTTCATGGCTTGTCCTTTCCACGCAGATTGATTCGGTCATTTCCAAAACAAAGCAAGAAAAGGACCCCAAACACGAACTTCACAAGGAAGTATATGGAGTTTGCAACGGGATGACGGCGTCCTCGTTCAGCTACACACCCTTCATCTCGTGATCGAGGGGTTCTGTAGCCACTCAGTTGCAGACCCTTGAATGACTAGCAACTAAGCTGCTCGTGCCGCCAAGTGATACTATCCTTGTTCTTACATCAAGGACCTGGATATATCAACTAGTAGGAGCTGGAAAAGAATTATTACCCTACGTAGCTCTGATGGCTATGACATCCAAAACAGGGACGAGAGGTACTGCTTGGTTCGGGTGAAGAGATAACCAGAACCCGCGATGTCTCGAAGATTTCATCAAACCTTGGCATCTCGACGTGGACAGCGGCAATATGGTTTCGGTAGGAGCGCACGGCTCAGGAAACTGGTCTATCTTGAACGGTTGACCTTTTGGCCCGCGAATGATCCTTCTGTAGGTAATCACCTGTGAGGTGTGACGTGCTACTTGGCTCACTAAAACCTTTCCAGTCAGTTCGGCGGGTTTTTCAACGGACCGACGTTAGAAGTTGTTCTCGACCGACTTGAGCCCGGCATCACAGCTTGTGAAGGTCTTTTAGCTGCCTGAATACCGAGTTTTCGGGATAGGAGCATGCTGCGTTGAAAATGTTCAGACACCTTTAAAATGAACCGCATTAGACTCCTCTTCAACGCAAGATTTCTTATTGAGAATCATGAGGTGCCTGTTGTAAGGAGCACGCAATGAGCCAAAGCCAGGCGTGTTGAGTGTTGAGGGGCGTAGAGCATTGAGGGGCTGGAGACGATGAGTCCAAGTGAGTGCTACATTTGGCCAATGCTTGGTCATGTGACATGGAGCTCCTGACCAATTAGCGTCGATGCAAAAGATCATTTCTTGGCGGGCTCTCTGGCTCCTTCTCAATTGCGCCTCAAGCAACAAGCTCCAACATCTCCTCGAGCTTCGACTTCGACAACCGCAACCTCTCTTCTCTTCCTCATCTCCAAGATGCGTCCAGTCACGGCATCGGCAGGCTCTACCCTGCGCACTTGGACTCGGCACAGCCTTCCTACCAGCTCCGCATCCTCGGCTTCCTCCCAATCCTCCCGTCTTGCCATCACAGCTTCAAACATCCCCCAAAGACGACTAGAATCCTCCGGAGCAGAGACAGCAGGTAGCTCCAGCTTCCAAAGCCCATTTGGCAGCGCGCCCAAGTATGATACGCGCAAGATCCCCAGCTTCAAGACATACGAGTCCAAAAATTCCGAGATCACCAATCGAGTCTTCCAGTATTTCATGGCCGGATCAATGGGGTTGTTGGCTGCTGCGGGAGCGAAAAATACCGTGCAAGGTATAGACATCCGAGTTTGAGCTTTACATACACGACTCCCGAACCTACCACACTGAAGCGGCGAATTTGTGGTGCAAAGCTAACCGAGCTACGATGCTGCACAGACTTTCTAGAAAACATGTCCGCCTCCGCCGATGTGCTGGCCCAAGCCAAAGTGGAAATCGACTTGGGCTCCATCCCCGAAGGCAAGAACGTGATTATCAAATGGAGAGGTAAACCCGTGTTCATCCGTCACCGTACTGAGGACGAAATCAAGGAGGCGGAATCTGTTGAGTACGTCATGGTCTCCTTTATTCTCCTACATCTTCACTCTATGAAAACTTTTTACGCTGACCCATCGCTCACAGCCTCTCGATCCTCCGCGATCCTGAAAAAGATTCCGACCGTGTCAAGAAACCCGAGTGGCTGGTCATGCTGGGCGTCTGCACACACTTGGGGTGCGTCCCCATTGGGGAAGCGGGCGATTTTGGTGGTTGGTTCTGCCCTTGCCATGGGTCGCATTATGATATTTCGGGACGAGTGAGGAAAGGACCCGCGCCGTTGAACTTGGAAGTACCCGAATATGATTTCCCAGAGGAGGATAAATTGGTCATTGGTTAGGAGAGACACCAAGATTGAAAGAGAAGCGGCAGACTGACCATGTTTCCGTGGCTGGCGTGTGGCACCTGTCAAGAACGAAGATATCAAGCCGGAGGCGAGTTCTAGGACGCAAGAGAGTTACTGTACATATTAGACGGCAAGACGCTGGGAGATGCCGGACACAGGCGATGGGACAACATCAAAGAGTATACCTTTACGAGCTGTGTGTAGGGAGCAGGATCGACCAAAAAAACCGCCCATATATTTATTTCTGTTTACCCACATCGCTATCTTGTCTATTCCGGCCCTTCATCTAGCGAAGCTCCTTCGTTCAAGTATCTCGCCAGACAAGATATCAGAACACACCACTAGATCCAAGCAGTCTCCCTGAACGCCGGACCAGGTGGCAGAAAATCCAAATCCAGGCCCAAGTATGGCGGCTTTTTCTTTTGTTCCAGAGCAAGCTCCATTTATACAGGTAGAACGGTACCGATAGGCATTTTGTACACATCTATTGGCCAACTAGGTAGAAGTCCTCGTAGGCGTTGCAATGATCAAGCATCTGATCTAT
Source organism: Cladophialophora bantiana CBS 173.52 (assembly GCF_000835475.1). Classification (NCBI taxonomy): domain Eukaryota; kingdom Fungi; phylum Ascomycota; class Eurotiomycetes; order Chaetothyriales; family Herpotrichiellaceae; genus Cladophialophora; species Cladophialophora bantiana. The sequence continues at coordinate 493,460 of NW_015971596.1, forward strand.
GGTCTGAGATCGGAAATCTGGATATCATATCTTTGTTAGGCAGCCATCTCTTCTTTCTATATCGTATCGTACAGTCGCCCGCTAGCCCGCCCACATATGTAGTAGAGACTATCTGTAGTATGTAGGTATCAACATAGCAAAGTGTAGGTATCAACATAGCAAACATGTCTTCGCTCCTGACTACTCATGAAGGGCTGCTTTCTAGCCGAATCATTCATGGATGAATGGATAAATAGACGCATGGTGGACGGGACAAATATATACAAACATGCCTTGTGGCCCCTCACACAAGCTCCCAATAACCCACCCTGAGCCGCTAGATGTATGTACACATGCATACACTACCGGGGTCGGAGGAGTACAAAAAGGAGGCCCATGATTGCCATTCCGCCTGCCATGCCTTCCATGGCCACGGTGGTCAATTCCCTCTGTGAGACGAGGATCTTGTGGTCGTCGCTGAAGAGTGCTCTCAGAGAGTCTTCGTACCAAGCCAGGGGAGATTCAGGAGATGTCCAACGCGAGGACCCGTTCACGGGCTGGGGTGACTTTTCTTCGGTTGGGACAGCAAGTGGGAGAGTATCGGGGGAGACTGCGTGCAGAGTTCCTTCAGCAGCGAGTTCTTGTGCTGTTAAAGATTCGGCGACTGCTTCAATGTTCGACAATGGAGGTGGCGTTAGAGCTTTCTCTTCAGATGTTGCACCGGTAACAGCATCGACGATCTGTTCCGCAATATTATCCGCTCCTGCCTCGACTTTCTCGCCCGGTGTTAAGCTCGCTGCAGCCTCCGCAGTACTTTGATTCGGCCGTAGTGCTGCAGTTTTGGTCTCTTCCTCCCTTTCTTTCAATGCTAACTCCACTTTCTCTTCGAAGCCCTTCACCAAGCGCTTCCTTCGCCATGGTTCCAAGACGACTTGAAAGATCAGGAACAACAATACATTGATTCCCATCAGTCCCCATGTGCCCCAGGTGGACATCTGCCTTATTTTATCACTCCAGATTTGTTCTTCATGATACCTAGCCAATATCGCCTTCGCAAGTTTCGTGGACGCCTCTTCATACCGGGCTTCTGCGTCACTAACTTCCTTTTGCGCAGCGGTTTCGGCTTGCTCGTTGGCGTGATCGGACCGATATAGACTGGTGAATCTCTCCAAATCTGCGGGCGACCACGTATGTTTTCGGTGCAGCAAATCATTGACTTCGCGTTGCGTCGTACTCCGCTTAGCTATTGCTTCGCTGTAGTGGGCCCGAGCGTCCTTCACGGCTGCACGACATTCCTGGACCACAGATTCTTGGTGTTCTATGTCAGTCTTTAAGGCTTCGATCCCGGAATAACCGGTTAGGTCGTTTAAGCGGCGAGAGGCTGTAAAGACGTGAGTTTGGAAGTTGTCCATGAAGTGGGCGAAACGTTGTTGAAGGTCGGAGTAACGAGAGGAGATGGCGGACGGAAGCGTTTCACTAGAGGAAGAGGGCTGTGCCGGTTCTGGTTCTGGTTTATCGGGAGCCGTGTGTGCCTCATGTTTGGAGGTATGTACTATTGAGGCGGACTCAGGGATGGTGTGGACAATAGTTTCTTCTTGAGGATGCTTGTGCTTATCTTGCATGTGCGCCGCTGTGTCTGCTCTTGACTCGAGACCTTTGTCTATTCGACTCTTAGCATCCTCTATTTCCCGGCCAATCTCAGGCTTCTTTTCGCTATAAAACCGAGCTTGAACAGCTATTCGAGGTCGTTGCCGCGTCCATGGCTGTGCACTTGGGCGCATCACGGGGGGGAATGGACGGGGCCATGTGAGAGATCGGTGGACAGGCTTGGCGGCTCGAAAGGCGGACCATAATGTCTGGGACAGTCGTAATGGAGCCTGCTGCATCGCGAGCAGCGATCTGATCTTCACACCCACCGAGGGCTCGAGGACAGACTGACCTGTCAGTCGATGGGCAAAGGAAACAGCTTCCATTGATCGGCGAGATTTTTGCAGCGAGGAAGGTTTGCCGGCTCCGAAAATCGCGGCACCAGAGGGCCGCGGCAGTTGATCCACTGACGTCATAGCTGTAGTGTGAAGTATTACGTCTTGGTAGCGCAGTCTTGGCCGGGATTCCTCTTTCAGCCATGCCACCAATCCATCCTTCCCGCCAAAAAGAAAACGGATCCCAATGCTAGCCATCTTAGAGGGAAGTCTCGAGCCTTGAGCCATCGCCTGTGCCCAAGCACCCAAAACCATCCAACCGCGATCGGGCTTTACTGCACCAAATCTTATTGCCCTCAATCCTCTTCTATCGGTCTTGTCCCGGCTAGGTGGTCAGAAGACGGCAATTGAGACCGACAGATATCGATATCTGTCACCGTTCAATAAGAGCCTTTTTTTTCCTGCACTGAGTCTCTATTCCTCGTCCGCCCACTGGCCCTCTCGACCGCCTCGTAGACAAACTCTTCAAGATGCCCTTCCCAGAGACGCTGGAAGCCAACCCTCGGGTCATATTCTTCACCGACTTCGACGGCACAATCACCCTCCAGGACACCAATGACTTCATCACAGACAACTATGGCATGGGCTACGACCAGCGGCGCGAGCTCTTCCGCGCAGTCATCAACAAGACGGACACGTTCCGTAATACGTTCCAGCAGATGGTGGACTCCTGGAACTTACCGTTCCCCCGCGTCCTGGAGATCCTGAAGGAGAATATCAGCTTGGACCCGGCATTTAGAGACTTTGTGCTCTGGGCCCGCGACATGAAGGTGCCCGTCATCGTGCTGAGCAGCGGCATGGCCCCCGTGCTGGAGGCCTTGTTGAAACACCTGCTGGGCGAAGACCTGATGCGGGATCTGGAGATCGTCGCGAATGCGACGCAACTAAAACCACCTGAAGATTCGCTCGACAAGCCCGGTGGCTGGACGATAAAGTACCGTGACGACTCGGGCTTTGGACACGACAAGTCTCTCACCATCCGCCCCTATGCGGACGCCATTGCCAAAATGCCCGCGCAGGAGCGGCCCACCCTTTTGTACGCGGGCGACGGCGTCTCCGACCTGAGTGCCGCAAGGGAGACGGATCTCTTATTTGCCAGAGAAGGAATGGATCTGGTCACGTACTGCGAGAACGAAGGGATCCCGTTCACCGAATTCAGCGGTTGGGACAGCATTCTCGAAGAGACAAAGGACATCTACGAGGGAAGGAAGACGGTCAAGAATCTGGCCGAAGAGGGCTTGAGGAGACACCGGACCAATTCTATGGAATCAAATGCTATGCCAAAGCCTACGATAAGGTGAGCCGTTGACCGGTGAATTGCGGCGTTGCAGGCCTTGACATGAATGGGACTGTGGGCCGCAGCTTACAAGATTATGCGGGCGAAATCATTAGACGATTTCGGGATTAGATGGCAAAGACTAACGGCAGGATAAAATAGAATAGACAGCGATAGACTTTAAATATATATAGAACAGCTGCATTGAAGAAATCAAGGCGAAAATATATTCGTTGCCGTGACCTTGAGACCGAATAACGCCGTTCTTCTCTGTCTCAACAATACGGGAATGTGCCGTTTTGCCTAGAACCATCAAGAATGCTTTCCGTCATACTCGTTCAGGGCCCTCCTCAATATCTCCTCGTCCCTGGGCACCACCCTGACCGTGTACCTGCGCGGGACGCTCACAAGCTGCGTGGGATCCATGACGCCTTTGACGGGATGCGTCTCGACGACGCCGGGGCCCCCATCGGCGGGGCGCAGGTCCGTGATCTCGAACGCGCTAATCAGCCTCAGATAGATGGTGTACATCTCTCTGTTCGCCAGCAGACTGCCGGCGCACATCCTGTAGCCCAGGCCGTACGTGAAGAGCGGCGCGTCCGGATTCTCGAGCCAGCGCTCGGGCCGGAACATGAAGGGGTCCGACCACACTTCCGGGTCCATGTTGCAGGCCCAGGCGTTGAGGAACACTACGCTCCCTGACGGGATCTTGTGGCCGTTATACACGACGTCCTTGACGGTGGCGCGGGGCAGACTGAGGCGCAGCACGGTGTAGTATCTTAGCAGCTCCCTGACGAGTGCCACGATGTAAGGGATGGATTGGTCGTCGTTCGCATCGCAGAGGATCTGGTCCTGTGGGTAGACCTTGCGAATTTCCTCGAGTGCCTTCTGTTGGATCTCGGGCCGATGGGCAAGAAGCGCCATCGACCATGCGACCAGGGTCGTTAGAGTGTCCAGGCCGCCTGACAGCATGGTAAGGGAGATGGAGATGAGCTCTTCGGTGTTGAGCTTTGCTTCCTTGTCGAGGATGACGTTCGCCTGAATGCAAGGTTGATGGATTCCCTTTGCCATTCTGTCGTCTAAATCATCGTTGAGTTTCTTCAGGTATACGTCTCTTCTGCGCCGCATGTCGCGGGCGTGGGCACTTCCAAAGTTGAACGGATTCAGTCGTAGAAGCGGGATATAGTCCTGCAGGTTGCCCGTGGTGGAACGAAATTTGGACACCTCCTCCTCAACGTGCGTAATTTCACCAAAGAGTTCGTCGTTCTGGGATGCCATACGGGTCCCCCAATTCAAGGTCAATGCTAACGATAGTGAAAGGCGTTGAATCATTGGCATCGGGTCCACCGGTTTTCGTCCACCATCTCCGTAAGTGAGGAATTCGTTCAAGAAATCCCTTGTCTCGACATCGATGTGCGGGATGTACGTTGCCACACTCGGTTTATTCAGGGCGGATGCTGCGCCTTTTCTTCTCCTCTTCAGAGATTCTGAAAATGGCGATGTTCCTATCGTCGTCCCGCTTGTAGAACTCACCACTTTATGAAAAGTGTAAAATTCTGGCCTGGAGGCGAGTGCTTGAGAATTGGCCCCGAAAATCTCGCGCGCGGCTTTGCTGCCGTTCACCACTATCACGGGGACGTTGCCCAGCATAATTTGATATACATAGCCGTATTTTTGGGACCATAGCCGGTATTGCTCTGCTGCATTAACACGGATTTGATGGATATTACCGATCATGGGCAGCCCCGAAGGGCCATCAAATCCCGGAATGCGGGCTTGGTGTCTTTGGATCTCGGTGATAAGTAAATATAGAAGAGCAGAAAATGCTGCGAAGTATGCGACGAATGCTATGGGTGATTCTTGGGCATGGCCAATTAGAAATTTGAGCGTTTTGTCAATCATCTTGGTATGCCTGCGAATGGTCAAGGAGCAACAAAAGGAAAGAGAGAAACAGAAAGATGGGGAAAGATGTACACAACTGAAGACTGAACAAAGAGACCTCCGGTATATATCACCCCTTCCCTTTCACACGAAAGATCCACCCCGGAATTCTGATGTGAGGGGGACGGCGCCGGGACTGTGGAGAGGCACGGCGACCTCCAACCACGACGCAACCACATTCCGTGGTGTTTTTGTGGAGAGCGGAATCAACACCGCAGCCTGCAGAGCCGGTGATCATCGTATGAAGCAGGCCCAAGATATGGGAACCTCGTTCATTGGATCAGTCTTCAAAGTCCAGCCAAGACTGAAAAGAATGTGGAAGCCATTCCGACTGAAAGCCCCTCTCCGCAGGCTGGAATCTGCTGCAAAATCAAGGCATTTTCGAACACAAGGAGTGAGCCCGTTCTATTAAATTTCCAACGAATTGCGCTATCCTGTCAGATTGGTCCCTTGCAAACCATGGTGATGTTTCGAGAGCTGCAATACCCTGAGCATTGCCGGTGCTCAAGGGACATGCGACGGCAGATCCGCTCTCACCTCATTCTTGCGGAAACGATTGTAAGAATTTGGTCCCTCCAACATCATGATCAGTGATTCCAGGAATCACATTGTTCCAGAACAAGTTACCCATGTTTGGCGTACAGAGCTCCTTGTAAAGTCCACCCTCTCGATCGAACTTGATGCCGAAATCGGTTCCCTGCTCGCTACCCTCGATTTTCTTGCCAATCAACGCCTCTTCGTCAATGGTGCCTGTCATGAGGACTATCATGTCGTTCATTCCAATAATTCGCCAGGTAAGGCCGCTTCCGCATTGAGAACAGAAAGACCGGACAGCTGTTTCACTTGATTGGTATTCCTTGTAAGTTGGGCTTTTGGTGATGTCGTCAACAAGTTGAGACGGGTGGATGAGAAGGTCATGAGAGATCAACGCTCCAGTCCATTTGCGACACATTGTGCATTGACAGGTGGCTGCCTGGGGGCCATAATTAGAGCTATAGATCGTAGCGGGAGCATGCATCATACATTCGCCGGCCAAGTGCCCTCGGGAAATGTCAATTTGTATCTGATGGAGCCGCAGAGACATCCGCCCGAGACTGATTCAGGCACGGAAGCCATTGCAAGTGATGTATCCATCGAAAAGCACTATCTTGATTTGATAGATGTTGTGGAGCTACCGACCTGTGGCTGTTGATGAATATCCGAGTCTTGCGGTAGTTGAGGGTTCTTTTATATTCAAGGTGCTTTCACCTTCAACACAAGCATTGATGGAGCCCGTTAGGCAACGACGTTGCTTGCTCTTTTCATACCCGATGAACAAGTCGGAGCCAAGAAACGCCGTTGGGGGATTTCCTGCGTTTGGAATCCGAATGGCTGACAAACTGGACCATTTGAGGCAAGATGAACGTATTTGCTAGTAAGACATGGTAGGACCCCAGGGCATGACAAGTATACTGGGAGCATATCAAATTGACCAGTCTTTGGACAAGGCTTGGCAGTGGCTTGCCAATTAGGCATCCAAATCTCCCACTGCTCTAATTGCTCGAGCCATATAGATACGGGGTGTAATTGGTACCTTGCCGAAGTGTATCTTGTAAGCAAATGTAACCTGGCCATGTCGATTGGTGCTGAACCTAGATGCGCCCAGCCACTGCTTCAGCCATCTTCACTGTGCTGTTCGTATAATGTTTTTGGCCGAATACGTTGCAAGGTGTTATTTTGCTGCTTTCCGGCTTCTCCTGGAACCTGGCACCGGTTCGGACTTTCCCTGCGAGGACGCACCGTTTGGCACAGATTTATCAGCGCTCTTGTTTTGTACAGTTTCCTTCTTTGCTGCAGCCCTCTTTTTGGCGCCGATCTTTTCCAACTTCTCGATCTGCTTCTCACTGAACTCCCATAGTTTCTTTGCGACTTCTTCTTTTTTCACTTCCAGTCTCAAAGGCTCGTATTGCCTGCATTCTTTGATCAACTTCCCACCGGCGCCTCGACCATATTCAGCGTCCATGGCGGCCAAGAGGTAACTCTGAGCACCCTGAATCGGTGATTTGAGAACGAGCCACCATAACGGCCAAGTGATCAAGTAAAGGAATAAACCCCAAATTAACCCCCCAGACAGCCAACGGCGCGTGCCGGGCGTGCGGCAATATCCAGGGTCGATTATGAACGCTCGAGCATTGTTGAGTTCCTTGTCCGGTCTTTTGTAGGCATCGAGGTGTTTTTGGAATGCATACGCAAATGTCATCACTGCCAATTTGCTTCGACCGTACGAAGCGCTTCCTGCTTTGGAAGCTGTATCTGTGGCGTCGAAGTCCAAATTTCCACCGATGTAGCTGCTGCATGTACTGAACAGAATTCTCACGTCTCGATCTGGAGGTTGTGCACGAATAGCAGGCGAGAGGATACTTAGTAGATGGAATGTGCTGAGGTAGTTGATCATCCACTCGGCTTCCAGTCCGTCCATTGTCTCCTGAGGCGTACCGAAGTAAGGAGTCATTACGTTGGCACAGAGAATGACCATGTCCAATCTTCTCGGAGGTGCGTTGTCCACCCATTTCGTGGCAAAGAGTCGTATTGAGTGTAGCGAAGAGAGGTCGACTTGTTCGGCATATATCAATTCATTATTGGTAACTGTGCGCATATCTTCAATGTAGTCGACGAGAAAGGGATCCGAGGGGGCATGATGGGTCAGGAGAATGATCTGGGCTCCGCGTTTAGCCAGTTCTTGCACAACGGCGGCGCCTATGCCTGATGTTCCTCCCTGCACACTGGGTGTCAGAAAGCATGCAAGAGATTTGGGGCCTTGCCCTCTTACCGTGACCATGACCACCTTGCCATGCATAACTCGTTCTGATCGACATTTCGCTCCGCCAAAGTACAGTTTCAACAACGTGATGACACCTACTATTGCTGCACCCTTTGCCACCGTCCAGACATAGGGGATGTTGGAAAGACCCCTGCCAAAGCCCTCTGCCAGCAGAGGAATAGGCATCGTTTCTGAGCTGTTCAAAATGGAAAAAGTGGTGAAGGAATGGAAACAAGGGAGGACCGAAATGCCCAAGTTGGGTTGCGAGGAAACTCCGCTCATTCCGCCTATCGCAGGCAGCGGGTGCCTGACAAGTCAGCGCCACAATGTCCTACATATTTATCTCCCCACCGAAGAAATCTTTGACTTTTTCAACATCTTCCCAGAGAACCATGGCAGGGAAAGATCAAGACTATTACCTGCCGCTCCAAGATCAGCGTGTCTTCGGCGCCGGAATTAGACGCAAAAAGATCAATTTCGTTCCCGCTTCAACGGCAGATTCACAAACAGGCCCTTCGCACTCATCGAACTCGACAAGCGCAGGCTCTCGGTACCTCTCCATTGTTTTAGCACAGAGCAGCCAAATCCTGGATGGCGGCACTCGTCGAGCTGCAGGCCAAGAGTCTGGAGTGGACCAGACTCAAGGCATATGTGCAGTCTGCCATCAACCCATTCCCTCCACCGACAAACGATCTACGAGCCACGAGTCCTCAATCGCGCATCAAGTCTGCCTGAAACATTCCCATCCACCGTCTAGCCTTGATCGCGAACGTGTTGGTCTGAGATATTTGTCAACTTATGGCTGGGATCCTGACTCTCGACGAGGGCTGGGTGCAAGACAAGAGGGAATCAGAGTGCCTATAAAGGCGAAGGCGAAAAATGATACAGTAGGTCTGCGAGAGACGGTCGACGAGGACGAAAAGAAGTTGGTCAAGAAGAAGATTAAAGTACCGAAAGAGGACAAGATTGTGAAATTGAGCGCGAAACAAGTCCGCATCAAAGACGATGAAGCAAAGAAGCGGGGTGAGAAGTTGAGACAGATGTTTTACGGCCCAGACCTGGAGAAATACCTAGGCCCCGACAATTGACAACCCATCATATTCGACTCGATGAACCTGGCTCAAATTGTATATGGACAGAAGTCGGCCTCTTCTCATTCAGTGACAAAGACGGGATTACATGACTTGCACAGCCACCATCGCCCCTCTTTCTCCACCGACGCCACGCTAAGTCACCATCATACAAGCATGCGCTTCTAATGCTTCTTGAACAACCCTAGATGTTTCTTCTCCTTGTCCTTTTTCAACTTGTGGTGGCCACCATCACCGGACGGGGGTTGGTAAGGTTGTGAGGGTCTTGACGAAGCAGAGGCTGTGCCCACTCCCGGGCGTACGCCAAGGTTCATATTTGCCATCGCTTCGGTTGGTGGTCGGGCTTTGTCAGGAGGTCTTCCGTTCGCCGGTTGTTGAGGTCTCGATTGCTGCTGAGCTTGTGGAGGAGGTTCCGACATCCATGCTGGTAGCCGGGGTGCGGCTCTATCCATCGGCAGGTCCAGTTGCCTTCGTCCGGCACTGAGTTGGCTCACTTGCCGCAGAAAGTTCTTGGGCGTTATCATATGGGTTGTCGCTAGGAAAACTTCTTTGCCAGCCATCCTAGAGACATCGTAACAGGCCCGTGCTTCGGCGTAGGTTGCACCACCTGCCACGAATACAATGATGCGTTGACGCGGCTTGTTGGATTGAGAGCGTGTTTGAGCCCAGGTAGGTTTCCCTGTGTTTCTCAGAGAAGTCTGTGAGACGTTCATTTGGCTGTTTGGGTCGTTGAGATGTGGCTTCACCGGAGGGAATACATTAAGATCCAATGTACCCTGGCATTGCTCTTCGAGCATATACCTTAGAGCTGGCTCAAATCGTGACAAACTGACTTCTTCCATGTTGCTGACATCCTTGATCTTCGGCTGAAATAATGGCGGTGGAGTAGGCGTTGCATCCTTCAGCTGTTTTTCGATCCTAGCGCCCAGAGTTATCAGGTTATAAATGATCTCTCCATCCATCGGCGAAAGTTCGCCGTGACATCGCAGCTTTTCGATATCTCCCCTCAGAATACCATTCCTGTATAGGATGTATAAAATTAAGAGTCGCACACGATCTTCATGAACGACGCTGTCGTCATCAAGCAGTCTGACCACCTGATCTGCTAGATTCTTCGGCTTTTTGTTCTCCTCATCAAGTCCTGTTGCAAGAGATTGCTCGACAGAGACCACATCCAGGAGCTTGTGATCAGCAAAGATTTTGGCGCATTTCTCAGCCATGTCAATATGAAGTGAAAATGCTTCTTTGCCTTCCTGAAACTCTGGAAGTCCCGCCAACATATCCTTGATGGTGTTGATGCTCGCAGGTTGTCCGTCGGCGTCGGCAAACTGAGGATTTTTAGCTTGAAATTTCTTGAATTGTTCGCTCAGCTGCACAAGGAGATCTTTCATGTGCATATGTCGGTGGTCGACCCAGAGGCTATCTTTCTCCGTAATTTCCACATCTTTCTCTTCCTGGTCTGGTTGGCCGCGCCTGATGACATTTCTGTATGTTATTTTGTCCTCATCATCTCGTATCGGTAGAAGATCCATGGCCATGGCCTGGTATGTTAATTCGTGGACGAATGGCGACATCAGATCCATAGATCGGTCGGTAATTAGTAGGACTGCTCGTGGCCGGTTAGCCGGATTTTGGGGAGGGAAGTCATTTCGTTGATCACGAGCGTAGTCGTCCAAGGCACTCTGTACGAAGCTGGCAAGATGATAACACAGGACATCAGCAGCATGTCTCTGATGTTCTCTAGGCTTGTAGAATCGGATCAGAGGGTACTCGCCCAAAGACACGCATATTGACACGATTTTTTGGGTTATGCTGTCCAAGTGGTTCTTAACCAGCGAGTCGCAAGCGGGGTGGAAGAGGACGTGAAAACTCCAAGGCTCTCGAAACGACACTAGGTTGCACTCTCGGGGGAAATACTCGATGTTGAGTGTCCGAGATTCGACAATCAACTTTGCTCGAGACTCTGAACGGAAGAGGTCTTCTCCAAGGTTTCTCGGTAGCTGGGATGTCCAGATAAGGTGAGCACGTCGGTATCTCTTTCGACTTAGATCAGCCTTGAGGCTTTCGACTATATGCGGTAAGGGGGAGAGGAGGTAAATCGCATCGGTGTCGGAGAGGGTCTGCCTGCGGTCTTCGAGGAGTTCGATGTTGGTTATGTTGGCGTTCAAGATGTCGTCTTCTTTACAAACGTTGTACACAACCCGTTTGCTTTGCTCGTCCAATATTAAGACCTTCCAGTCTCGCCCGCTGGTAGCCCGGATCGTGTCTAGTATGATGTTCCGCTGAATGTCGAGAATGGAGGTTGCCATGGCTGGGCACGAGGAATTAGAGCAACAGAGGTGCTTGCATACTCATGAACATGGAATGGCTTGGAGATTCTGTACACACCGCTCAAAAAGAGTGAACGAGACGGCCTTGCCACATGCACGGAGTATTCATGCGGTGATGGGTATGCTGTGGGGTGGGATAACTTGTCGCAGGCTGCTGCGGTGACATTGGGCCGCACCTAAGCCTCGTTACCAGGATATACCACGTGACGAGGCTGAATATGGCACCGGCTTTTCGCAATGAACGTGCAGATGGTGGCGTTCGCTCTTTTCCTCAAAGTTTGTACAATAGCGACACAGGGAAATCTGCATTTGGAGTCCTCCTGGAGTCTTTTTACGACACACTCATATTTGCATGGGCATGTTCGCTCCTTCAACCCGTCGACCGCAATGCCTCTTCTGTTCATTCCGAGCCTCCTTTGCATTGGTGTCGAAACGATATCCTGACAGTATCCGCGGCTACTCTACCACGGCTAGCCGCACAGATCGAAGACAACACAAAGCCTCCCCGATCGCAAGGTCCATTCTCTCGGCACCGCCGAAGTCTCGGCGCCCGAATCGGCGTCCGATCGCAAAAACGCTGCAAATCTCTCCAGATGCAAGTTACAACCGTGTTCGTGTCAGCTTGTCGAAATTGAAGAAGCGGCTGGAGTCGACAAAGGTGACAGCAGAATCAGAAGTTACACAACTCGCGGCGCTCGACCCCCATGGGACGTATTGGCCCGCATTCAGAGAGCAGCTCGAAAGTACTCTGGCAGCGCGGGGTGACTTTGAGAGCGTGGATTTTGATGGATTAATATACGACATTGGTCGTGCTCAATTGGGCGACTGGGAAACAGAACTACCGAGAGTGCTGCATTTTGGGTTTATTGATTACGTCCTTTTGAGAAAGGCGCAAGATGCTCCACAGGAGGGTTCGGTGCTCGACGATCTGCAATTCCCTACAGAATGGTATACCAATGCTCGACAGGTCCAAAGAGATGTCCATCTTCATATCGGACCGACCAACTCGGGAAAAACCTTCAATGCTCTGAAACGTCTCGAGGAGAGTGGCGACGGGTTCTACGCCGGCCCTCTCCGGTTGCTAGCACATGAAGTATATTCGAGGTTCAAAGCGAAGGGCGTCCCTTGTGATCTTATAACTGGAGACGATGTCAGACTAGAGGACGATCCGAATACGAAGCTCCGTGCATCTACGGTCGAAATGGTCGATATCTCAGCACGGTTTGATGTTGCCGTGATTGATGAGGTACAGATGATGGCTGACCACGATCGAGGTTGGGCGTGGACTCGGGCATTTCTCGGTGCCAACGCAAAGGAAGTCCACATTTGTGGTGAAACCCGAGTACTTCCGCTTGTTCGAGAACTAACAGCATCTACGGGTGACATACTTCACGTGCACGAGTATAAGAGACTGAATCCGCTCAAGGTCATGACGAAGAGTCTGCGAGGAGATCTCAAAAACCTGCGCAAGGGTGACTGCATTGTGGCATTTTCTGTCGTGAATATACACGCCTTGAAAAAGCAAATTGAGCTGGACACAGGTCGCCGTTGTGCCATTGTGTATGGGAGTCTCCCTCCTGAGACTCGCGCGCAGCAAGCCGCGCTGTTCAACGATCCCAATAATGACTACGATTTCTTGGTTGCAAGCGATGCTATTGGCATGGGTTTGAATCTGTAAGTTGAGTTAAACATAACATGAAGAAGAAAACGCTAACGTTTGAGCAGAAGCGTCAAACGCATTGTCTTCCACAGCGTTTCGAAATTCGACGGTACTTCCATTGTGCAATTGTCCACCTCTCAAATCAAGCAAATTGGCGGTCGGGCTGGCCGTTTTCGAAATGCGCATCAGGCCATGTATAACACCCAAACCGCTGCTGAGTCTAATGTCGGCCTGATCACCACTCTCAACGACGAGGACTTGCCGCTCGTGCGAGCTGCCATGGAATCAGAAGCCGCACCGATCAAAAGAGCAGGTATGCTTCCGCCCGCTGAGGCCATGGAGGAACTCGAGGGTCGTTTACCGAAAGGGATCCCTTTTGAATATATCTTGAGGCGGCTCTGTGGAAAAGCTGCCCTGCACGAGCGATTTCGAGTATGCAGTATTCGCGACCAGAGTCGCATTTCGCGGGTCATTGAATCTGTCCGAGGTTTGACAATGACCCAACGCATCATGTTGACGGCTGCACCTGCCACTTCAGCCTCGCAAGGAATGGACGAAGTAATGCGAGCTTTTGCGAGATGTGTGGCAGAGCGAAGACAAGTGACGATTGTCGACGTCCCTGAAGTTCAACTAGAGGTCCTTGAGAAGCCGATCTCCGGAGACCGAGCCTACCTGCAGAGCATTGAGGACCTCCACAAGTCCCTAGTCCTTTACCTCTGGCTCAGTTACAGGTTCCTCGGCATCTTCAAGGACAGAGAAATGGCCGTGTACGCAAAAGAGCTTGCAGAGGACCGAATCAACACGTGTCTCCTCGAGTTTTCTGCTAACCCCGACCTACGCAAAAGAGTTTTGTCGTACAAAAAGAGAATGGCTCTTCCTCAGATCCAAACCGAACAGGGTGCGATCACAGATGACGAATCTGAATTGGAGCTACCAGATGAAGACGGGGCTCTCCCTGTGGACTGGATTCAGGGTTCTGCAGCTGTCGACATCGAGCAATCTCCGCCTACACAGCCCTACCTCGCAGCACACGGATGAGTTTCTAGGCCGCTCTCTTTCGGCCGTTGCATGTTCTGTACAGAAATCACATCCTGTCCAAGGCACCTAGGGATTCTCGCTGAAGGACGCCACCGTCCGCTACTGAGATGTCGCTCTCCCCAAAGACACCCCCTGTTTGTCTGCGCGAGCATCTCTAGAGTCCAACAACAGACTGTTGCACCCAGAGTCTCATGGAAAGATCCTGAGAGGTAATAGTACGAAAGGCCAGGATGCGCACAAACGAGGACATGTATCATGACATGTATCAGTGTGTGGTGTTCATTTTGCTGCTAGTGTGCTATCGTGTACCAATACTTTTTCTCACCAATACCTAGGTCCCAATCTCAAAACTTCGTTGGGAGACTTGGGCTGAGTCGGTCTTCGGGCCACTCCATGCACTCATTGTTGAGTAACCTGTCTATCAGTGCCGCCGGCCGACGGATTTGATGCAGCCATCTCGCGAGCAAGTTGGTCTTCGGTCTTTTTGTTGCCGTGCAGAATCAGTCGGTTCAAGAAGCTTCCAGGCTTGCCTGTATCATGTCCTTCCCTCTCTGCATCATCAGCCTCTTTAGTGACATAGTCCATGGTTTCTTCATCGGCTGAATCGTGGTCGTCAAAGTTGACTGAAGACAAGTTAGCTGCGGGATTTCACATGGTCTGAATGGAAAACACGACGTAACAATGGAAGAAGACGGTCGATTGGGTGCAAGATGGTCAATCTCAAGCCTTGTAAGAACAACCGTAGAAACTCCCCAACGAGGACGCAAGGCCAATGCTGTACATACCGTCCTTGTCTTTGTGGCTGAGACGGCGCTTGATCTTTGCTCGAATGCTTTCCATGTTCAATGATGGCGATGATAATATGTTGAGCGGGTGTGGATCTCTATGCTAAGCCTAAGGACTGTGAATAGAGTAGATTGTGGGAGGTAGTGAATAGCTGAGAGGGAAGAGGCAGGGGTGCAGGGTACCTTTTTCTACTTGGACGAGGTGAATCTGAGAGCAGAGAGCAAAGAGGGAAGAGGAGAGAAGGAAGAGGGAAGAGGGGTGATCTACGCAGTACCACCGTGGGACACCATCGTCACCTTGCACCTTCCACCTTCCAGGGCCTCGACTCAAGAAAGACCCTGCCTTGCCTGCCATCGTCCTGGCAGATATCGAGTTCACTATAGCGCCACTGCAGGCCAGGCAATCCAGCTTGGGCTAGTTGGAGAATTACGCGCGCCACCCGCCCGCCGCCACCCAGATCGAGCCAACCTAAGCGAGGCGTGTTCATTTGATACGCAGCCTGCACCCCGATTCTCAAAATTTCCATGTCCATCTCCGAGATCGAGAAAGACTGCATCAGGGCCCGAGAACTGGCTGGACCAGGCCCGCCCCGCGCCCTCACACGATAACTGCACACCGTCTACAGGGGGGTCCTGACTCTGGCCAGCCATGGACGATTTCGCATCCCTCGAACTGCTGTCGCTCGTTTCCAAAGTCACCTCCGAACTGCAAAACCACCTGGGAATCAACGACAAAACTCTCGCTGAGTTCGTCATCGATCAGCACGAAAAATGTGGAGGCAATCTGGACAAGTTCAAGGAGGCCCTCGCGGCCATGGGAGCCGAGTTTCCCAACAGCTTGGTCGAGAGCATCGATCGGCTGATCAAGACGATGCATCCCAAGTATCAAAAGAGCCAGAAACAACTTGTACAGGGAAATGGCAGTTCGGACATGAACGAGCTAAATGATATCGGACGCAAAGCGAAAATCTTCAAGGGCCTTGCTGTTCCAGATCGCGAACAGCGCTGGACCGACTCTGAGGATGACGTGGCCGCACAGAAGGCAAAGCGAGCAAATCAACCAGAGGATGATGATACCTTTGCACTTCTCGAAGGCCTCGCGGGAAAATCAAAGAATGGAACGAATGGGGCAACCGAAAGGATCAGGAAGAGGAGCCGCAGTCCGGATCGTGACGATTACCCAAGAGACAGAGAACCAAGACGCAAATACTGGTCCCGAAGTCCTAGCCCGCGCGAGGAGAAAAGGTCGCGCAAATACCAGAATCAAAGTTATAGAGACAGGCATACGAGTCACAGAGATCAATACGACGAGAGAACAAATGGTCATCATGAGAGCAGGCGGCGCAACCACGATGAAGACGATGATTTTCGCAGGCCCCCCTCTCGTGAAGTCGATGAATACCCTGTCCTGTACAAGGTTTACGACGCAGTGGTCAATGGAATCAAAGACTTTGGGGCATTTGCATATCTCCAAGGTGTCAAAGGCAATGTTAGTGGGCTGATTCACGTCTCAGCCATCCAACAAGGCGCTAGGGTCAACCATCCCTCCGACCTCCTGTCTCGGGGGCAACATGTAAAGGTCAAAGTCGTCAAGATGGAAAATAACAAGGTTAGCTTATCGATGAAAGAAGTTGATCAAGTTACTGGCCAGGATCTTGTTCCATCTCGAAGGATAGCCTCTGGTGCCAATATGGAACGACTCAACGGTATGCCGTCCGACGACCGCTATGGAAATCTGAGCAGTACAGTCCCCGTTGTTGAAGACGGCTACGCCTCAAAATCGGGCAAGTCTCGAAAGAGATTGGCGTCCCCAGAACGATGGGAAATCAAGCAACTCATCGCTTCAGGTGCGATATCTGCACAGGACTATCCCGATATTGACGAGGACTACAATGCAACCTTGAATGGTGAAGACCAGTTTGAGGAGGAAGAAGACGTTGATATTGAGGTCCGCGAAGAGGAGCCACCTTTCCTAGCAGGTCAAACCAAGTTGTCCCTGGAATTGTCACCCATTCGAGTTGTGAAAGCTCCGGAAGGGTCTCTGAACAGGGCAGCTCAAGCCGGCACGAACTTAGCAAAGGAGAGGAAAGAACTCAAGCAACAAGAAGCCGCCGAGCGAGCTGCAGAAGAGGCGTCTAAAGTCGATCTCAACGCCCAATGGCAAGATCCGATGATCAACCCCGAACAGAGAAAGTTCGCATCCGACCTGCGACAAGCGCAGCAACAGTCCTCTCGAGCTATAGAAGCTGTGCCTGAGTGGAAGCGGGCAACACAAGGGAAAAATCAGTCTTATGGTCGCAGGACAGACATGACTATCAAGCAGCAAAGGGAGTCGCTTCCGGTCTTCAATTTCCGCAAGCAATTGCTTGAAGCCGTTGCTGCGAACCAGTTGCTGATTGTGGTCGGAGACACCGGGTCTGGAAAGACGACCCAGGTAACTCAGTATCTTGCTGAGGCTGGGTATGCTAACAGCGGCATGATTGGCTGTACACAGCCTCGCCGTGTTGCAGCCATGTCCGTTGCGAAGCGTGTTTCAGAAGAGGTTGGCTGTGAACTGGGAAAAGAAGTTGGCTATACCATCCGTTTCGAGGATCGGACGTCGCCAGACACAAGGATTAAGTACATGACGGATGGTATGCTTCAGCGAGAAATTTTGCTAGATCCGGATCTCAAGCGCTACAGTGTTATTATGCTGGACGAAGCACACGAAAGGACCATCGCCACAGATGTTCTGTTTGGCCTGCTGAAGAAAACCCTGAAGAGACGGCCAGATCTGAAGCTGATCGTCACCTCGGCCACTCTCGACGCAGACAAGTTTTCCGAATATTTCAACCAATGTCCGATCTTCTCTATTCCCGGCAGAACGTTCCCAGTTGAAATCATGTACTCGAGAGAACCTGAGGAAGACTATTTGGACGCAGCGTTGACTACTGTCATGCAAATCCACCTGACCGAACCGCCTGGTGATATTCTTCTGTTCTTAACTGGACAAGAAGAAATCGATACCAGTTGCGAGGTCCTGTACGAAAGAATGAAGGCTTTAGGACCTAGTGTTCCTGAATTGGTCATACTACCTGTCTATTCCGCTCTTCCCAGCGAAATGCAGAGTCGAATTTTTGAACCTGCGCCGCCAGGGGGTCGAAAAGTCGTCATCGCCACCAACATTGCCGAGACCTCTATTACTATTGATGGGATCTACTACGTGATCGACCCTGGCTTTGTCAAGCAGAACGCTTATGACCCAAAACTTGGAATGGATTCGCTCGTTGTTACTCCAATTTCTCAAGCACAAGCCAAACAAAGAGCCGGTCGAGCAGGTAGAACCGGTCCGGGTAAATGCTTCCGTCTGTACACCGAAGCGGCGTACCAATCCGAAATGCTTCCTACCTCCATACCGGAGATTCAACGCCAGAATCTTTCCAACACCATCCTCATGCTCAAAGCAATGGGCATCAACGACCTCCTACACTTCGACTTCATGGACCCACCACCGACGAATACCATGTTAACAGCCCTCGAAGAGCTCTACGCCCTCTCTGCCCTGGATGATGAGGGCCTTCTCACCCGACTGGGACGCAAAATGGCCGATTTTCCGATGGAACCCTCTTTATCAAAAGCGCTTATTGCCTCTGTGGATTTAGGTTGTTCGGAAGAAATGCTCACAATCGTAGCGATGCTCTCCGTTCAGACGGTGTTTTACCGCCCCAAGGAAAAACAACAGCAGGCCGACCAGAAAAAAGCCAAGTTTCATGATCCTCATGGTGACCATCTTACGCTACTGAATGTTTACAATGCATGGAAGCAATCACGATACAGCGATCCCTGGTGTTTTGAGAATTTCATCCAAAAGCGTCAAATAGCCCGGGCCAGAGACGTGCGTCAACAACTTGTCACCATCATGGAACGGTATAAGCATCAAATTGTCTCCTGCGGCCGCAATACAGTCAAAGTTCGACAAGCACTCTGCGCGGGGTTTTTCAGAAATTCGGCGCGAAAGGATCCACAGGAAGGATATAAAACACTCATTGAGGGAACTCCCGTGTATATGCATCCTAGTTCTGCGTTGTACGGAAAACCGGCCGAGCACGTTATCTTCCATACACTGGTGCTGACAACCAAGGAGTATATGCATTGCGCGACTGTGATTGAGCCGAAGGTACGCACCATACCGCCCTTTGCTGCATGCTACATCCCTTTACATCAGATCCCTTCGTGACCTCTTTGTCCCAATTGGTACGTTGTACTGACATTTCATTATAGTGGCTAGTTGAAGCTGCCCCGACATTCTTCAAGGTCGCCCCGACTGATCGCCTAAGCAAACGCAAGAAGGCCGAAAGGATTCAACCCTTGCACAATAAGTTCGCCAGCGGAGATGATGATTGGCGGTTGAGTGCGCAGAAGCGGCAGGGGAAGGCAGGGGGAGGGGGAACCTGGGGTTGAAACTGGTAGGTTGGGGTTGGGCGTTGCAAGGGTCAGCCATCCTGATAGTGATGTTGACGTTGGTTGTGCCGGATATTGTGAGCAGGAAGGGAAGGAGGCAACTTTGGCTCATCTGTCTGCAAGGTGGATTTGGAATTGATATGACTTGGGCAAATATCTCTATCGTCTCACTTCTTTGCAAAGCAATCTCCGTCAAGATTTGGGGGTCTCTTCATCCCATTGTCGACACCATTCCGTTCTTCCTCTCGGTTTTATCCTTGAATATATTCTTCACGGGCTTCAACGTAGGCGGCGCGACCACCACATCCTGCAAATTGGCCTGCCTGGCCAACTGGCCTTGGTCACGGCGCTTCTTCTCCAGTATCTTCCAGGGATCTGCGGCGTCGTCTACATCCCTTGCATTGCCGCCTTTCCTTTTCCTCTTTTTCGATGTTGACTTCTTCAGCGTCGAGGAGGAGGGCTGTTTGGGATCGATCCCGGCGCCGAGCCAGAGCATCTCGTCCTCCTCCCTGAGTTCCGCGAGCTCTTCGTCCTCTTCCTCACGCTTCTCCCGAAGTCGCTGATCCGTGGCGCGCCACTCCTTCTGCATCCGCGCAAGTCGCTTGTTGTGTTTGGTGAGAGGGGTTTTAATCTTCTCCAGGCCTGGGATTGCGCTGAGCCGCGTTCGGTGTTTGGGGAGCGAGGTCAATGGCAGCGATTGGTCCACACGCTGTGAGTACGAGGCGAGGGATTCGCCGGGGAGGATCTTAGGAATGGTGTGTGCCGTCGTGGTAGCGGGAGGATCGGAGGGCTCTGTCGAAGCGGTTGCGGCCGTGGCATTGTTTACCGACGCATCAGGTTTTGACGTTGGGCTCGACTTTGGTGTCGATTTCAACCTTCGGTCCTCTCTTTTCTTTCTCTTCGACGCATTCCCGTCATCCAGGCCCGACGGAATCCTCTTCCCACCAGCCTGAAACGACATTAGCCGTCTAAAAGCCTTGGGCGTATCATCCTCAAAGTCGCCTGCGCCGTCCTTCCGTTTCTTCTCCCTTTGCTGCTGTTTCCTGGCCTCCCGCTTGCGCTTCTTCCCCGCATCAGACGTGAAGATGGATTCCTGCTTCTGGTGGACCGTCAGGGTTCGCGCTCGCGTTGTGGGTGGGAGGTCGAAACTGGAAAACGGAAACAGGTCTTTAGTTCGTCAATTCCTGGGAGGTTGGTTCTACTAGGGGGGCCAGGACGGACAACTCACTTTGAATCGTCCTCGTCGCGCTTGCGTTTGTGTTTGTGAGGCATCCTGACGACGTCTGCTGAGGCTTATGCCTTATACGGTTTGCTGTCCACACGGATTGGGTAACGAATTCTCCAGTTGCCAAAGCACATGTATAGAGAAAAAAAATATCGGTAAGGCTGAGTGCGGAGATCGTAGATGAAATTTACCCCGCATATCAGCCTTGTCGCTCTAGGCGATGCGACGAGGCGAGCTGTGCTCCCAACGCTGGGTTTCGTGGCTCTACATGTAGAATTGTCTTGCATTTGATACGGATTATTCTATAATTTCTTCTATCTTCATTTATTTGAATGAGATGCACTGGTTAGCAGGTCAGTTGGTGAAGAGATTGACGCCCCATTCGTCAGTATAGTCAATTGTCCTCCCCTTGCCGTTCGGAACCACAAGCGCATCAAGAGCTTTCATGTCGTCTGGCGACAGCTCCCTTACGGCAAGGTTGGACTTCATTCGCGCTAGAAACAATATACAGTGTCAGCCACCATGTTTGAGTAGTATTGACAGGGGCGAACAAGGACAGCATGTAAACAGACCTTCAGTCTGGCTCTTGCCGAGAGGGACGGTGCCTCTCTGAACAGCCCAACTCTGCAGTAATTGGCCGACATCCATACCATTTTTCTCGGCAATCTTCTTGACCGTGGGGTCTTTGAGCAGAGTCTCTCCGTCTGCCTTTTGCCCCGCAAACGGGGAGTAGCAAGTTACGAGGATGCTGTGCTCCTTCATGAAATCAATGAGCTCGTTGTTAGGCAGCCATGGATGAACTTCGACCTGATTGCAGGATATCGGCACGTCTTCAGCGTAAGGCAAAATTTCCTTGACCTCTGAAATGGAGAAGTTGGAGACCCCGACGGCCCGTGTCTTGCCGGTTGATACTAGTCTCTGCATCGCTTGCCATGTGGGAACGTAGCTGCCTTTTTGGCCTGATGAAACAGTCAGCGATATCTGCCACCCGTAAGTCAACAGGGCCGGTGTTAGCGCAGCTTACCGGCTTGGGCTGCGATATTGGCGGTGGTGTGTTCCCAATCAATGACAGCTTTATCCGTGCCGGGTTGCAGTAACATCCCTTTCTCGGCCTTGGAGACGTAAGCACGATTGTTCGCATTCTCAAGAGCGTCTCTCGATATTGGTTTAAATGCGACGGGCCAGTGTGCCAGGAGCAAGTCGACATACTCGAGGCCCATCCTCTTCAAGGACTGGTCCAGGCATAATTCGAGATTCTCGGGAGCGGAGAAGTGTGGCCAGAACTTGGTCGTGATGAACAACTCAGATCTTGGAATTCCTGATTCTCGGATTGCGGCTCCAATTTCTTCATCGACCTGACTTGGGTCAGTACCAGGTGGTAATCGGGCTCTGTGAAGGCGCATCATACACCGTAGATCCAAGCACAATCTAAATGTCTGTATCCCAATTTCAGAGCCGTCAAAGTGGCAGCTCTACACCACCCTGGATCACCTTTGGAGAAAATCAGACCGAAACACCAAGATTTTGGTACAGCCAATACAAACCTCCCCCCCAGGTGCCAAAACCCACAGACGGGATTTGGACAGTCTTTCCCCCAGCTACTTTGATGGGGAAATGAGTTGGGAGGGCCATCTCTGACTTGTTTGACAAATAACCTGTTCAGGGCCCGATGGCAGCACGTTGTTTGATGGTTTGGACAATCGTGCTCAATGGCGAGTTGCTCACACTGAAGATTCTATCTCAAATTACAAAGCAGCGTACTCCGTACTGCAGCTGATCGACCAATAAGACGGATAGCAGCCTGACCCAATCAGAAGCCAATCAAAATTGATAGCGATGAGAGGGAGCTCATTAGCCACAAGAGGAAAGACACAAATAGATTGGAAGCGCCAAGCCCTCGCAAAGGCATGTCGAAACAATGCTGATGTCAAAGGCCGTTCAGCTAGGGTCCTGGGCATAAAAGCTTGTCAGTAGCTCGCCAAGTTGGCGAGTCAAGGGCTCTTTTGGACCGATAGCAGAGGAATGAAGCTTCCTTCTAGTAGCTGTGGCGGTGCAGTCTGGCGAGGGGCGTGGCATATCTATAATAATATGGAACTTTGAAGAGCATGACTGCGAGATTGAGGAAGTTCATCGGTTTTGAGGCTGGACGTCAGCCTCGTAGCCGGAAAAATAAACGACTGACGTAGCCATGTATTGCTTAGTAAAAGCAGCGACGTTATTCGGCACAATTTCGGACAAAAGATCTTCCTCTTTCCTCCTTCGCCGCGGGCCTTGTCGACATCCATCTTTCTTTCCACATACCACTGGGGCTTCAATGCTGCCATTTACAACATAGTTGCCGCATTTGGCTCATGTACCCGGCTCCAACACTGGCAAGAATCTTCGGCTCGTCGGTTAATGACGTCGACTTGCAGTTCTTCAGCCTGCCGGGAGCCAGAAAACACCCACGCCGATCCCACGGATTAGTGCGCAACATTTTCCCAAAAGGCTGGCTAATCTTTAACGCGCGTCCTATTGGCTGAATCTTTGCCCATAGCCAGTAAGAGGACCATGTCCCATGAAGATGGAACCTTCCATCACGAAATACATCGCGGTGACGACGATGAGAGCTCTCACCGGTATGGAAATGAGAATCGAGAAGCATGAGCAGCTGGAATAGGACCCTCAAGTGGCTCAATCAACACGCTTTGCCGAAGGATACAAAAAGGTAAGCATCGTCCTGTATTCTACGCAAATGTTTCCAAGCATTGTCGACCTTCCAACCCAACTCATTCAGTTGGTCATCCTCTCCAATCTCATATTCACTTTCAAACATGATTGTCGCCGGACCTCATAACCTTTACACCCTTGCAGAGGGTGCTCCTGCTCCCCGAAATGACACCAGTGTCCAAGTCCGCAATAAGCAAGGCGGCGGTCTCGTTCTTCTCCAAGACACTCAGTTGATTGAGACCCTAGCCCACTTCTCTCGCGAGAGAATCCCGGAAAGAGTCGTCCATGCCAAAGCTGCCGGTGCTCGAGGCTATTTCCAAGTCACTCACGACATCTCCGACATCACGGATGCAGATTTCCTCAATGGTATTGGCAAGAAGACCGAGGTCGTGACCCGAATCTCCACCGTCGGCCCTGAATCTGGTTCCGCCGACACCATTCGCGACTTCCATGGTTGGGCTATCAAGTTCAAGACTGCAGAGGGCAATAATGACTGGGTCTTCAACAACCAGCCCGTCTTCTTCGTCCGGGACCCCATCAAATTCCCCTCGCTGAATCGTTCTCACAAGAGACATCCGGCCACACACACTTCAGACGCAGACATGTTCTGGGACTTCCACGTCGGCTCCCCTGAATCTGTTCATGCTTTAATGTTCCTCTTCAGCGATCGAGGTACTCCCGCGACTTTGCGCGGTATCAACGGATACAGTGGCCATACCTATAAATTCACGAAGAAGGACGGCTCCTTCCACTATGTCAAAATCCACATCCACGCTGACGGAGGTGTTAAGAACCTGACGAACGAAGAGGCTATCCGGCTCGCCGGCGAGAGCCCCGACTATTTGACAAATGACCTTTACAACGAGATTGAGAAAGGCAATTATCCTTCTTATACAGTCTCCATTCAGACAATCCACCCTGCTGATGTTGCCATGTGTCCGGTTAATATTTTCGACATGACCAAGGTGTGGCCTCATGAGCAATACCCTCTCCGGCCCGTCGGCAAACTTGTCTTTGACACTAATCCTGTCAACTACTTCGCCGAGGTTGAACAGGCTGCCTTTTCACCATCGACACTGGTCCCGGGTATTGAACCCAGCGCCGATCCCATGCTCCAGGCTCGTATGTTCGCCTACCCGGACGCTGCCCGTTACAGGTTAGGTGTGAACTACCAAATGTTGCCCACAAACGCCCCCAAAGTCCCGGTTTACATTCCTACTGAGCGTGATGGCTTCATGAACTTCAGTGCCAATTACGGGCCCGACCCGAACTACCTGAACAGCTCCATCCACCCTACTGGTTTCCACACCACCGGAGTGTCGGATTATAAGCCGACCGAGGAGTCACTGAGTGGCCCTGTCGTCTTCACTTCGGAGATCACGGATGAAGACTTCAAGCAGCCTTGCGCCTTGTGGAACAAGGTGATGGCCAAGGAGGATGGAGCGCAGGAACGCTTCATCTCCAACATCGCAGGCAACATTGCCGGCGTCAAGAGGGACTGGTTGCGCGAGAAGGTCTTTGGTAAGTCCTCTCACCCGTACGTCCGTCCGATACAGTGCTGACGGCTTGTTTTTCTTGCAGAACTCTTCCGCCGTGTAGATGTATCCCTAGGCGACCGCATTGAGGAGGCCGTCAACGAGATCATCAAGGCATAATAACAATAATAGAACCTGTGAGCCTGCGGGCACTTCGGCGTTATGTGGGCATTGGAGCGCTACAGTTATCACGAATCCTTCCTTGTACATAGTAGTCGTTTAGTGAGCAATTGAGTCTGAATTGTATGGAGCACTCAATGTAGAAGACGCGGCTCACGTTATTGTTGAGCCATTGGCGCGGTGTTCTGCATTCTCTGGTTGCACCCCACAGTCCTACATGATCTCCACTAAAGCCCTGATCCTGTGGTGCCACCGTCCTAACTAGATCGGGGGCCTTGGCGTTCACCATCCTCGGAAACTCATTCTCGACCCCAGCCGTCGGCGTCCTGGTCCGCCTCTTTATCATAACTCTAGGGGGAGCTGGCGCTCTTGCCTCTCGTGTTCATTGTTTGTATCCTCATAATCCATAGAGGAAGAGTAGTTCTTGCGTACGGATGAACACGCACACACAAAACAGAAGGTATTCATATATCGAAGAGTATACTTTCGACTGCTGGTAAGAGGATTACACTCCACTTCCCCAACGGATTCCCATCAAAAAGGAAAAAGAGAAGCAAGAAGGCTAAAATTAGAATAGGACAGACCAGAAGCAGTGGCTTTGAAGCACTATGTGGCGAGGCTACTGCGCAAGCCCATGGGCCATAGACGGTTGCTAGACCCGTATAGAGCCTCATGCACTAGCCGGTTGTTAAGGAAAGAGTTGAAATTCCTGCAATGCGTCGAGAAATCAGCAACCGCAAAGCGCTGGAAAGAGTAAAAAGCTGAGGAGTCCTCGGAAAATTTGGAAGGATGCGGAGCTAGATTCGGGATTTGACAGTCAGTATTCACCTTCTATCTGTCACATGTGAAGTCCTTTTATGCGAACTAAAAAAGAGAATAGACGGCTCTTTACAACAGTAACGCTCCCTCCAGGAAATAAACCCAAATAATAATGATAATGGAAAGGCTATGGGTGATGTTTGAGAAGGAGATGACAGCCAGGAGCACTACTGTCACCATCATATCTCACAGCCTAAGACTCAGAGCTGTATTAATGGCATGTGCAAGCAAGCAGACTTTGCTTCAAATGTTGGGAGGAATTCTACTCTTATAAATTATATATCAAACATTTCTCAGCTTATGATGGGCACTTATTTTGCAGGGGGACCTACTTAAGTGCAAAACATTAATGTGAATGTGACAAAGGCCAACGCAGAGTCTTATTGTTACTATCGCC
Organism: Cladophialophora bantiana CBS 173.52; assembly: GCF_000835475.1. NCBI lineage: Eukaryota > Fungi > Ascomycota > Eurotiomycetes > Chaetothyriales > Herpotrichiellaceae > Cladophialophora > Cladophialophora bantiana. The sequence goes on from NW_015971596.1 coordinate 519,587, forward strand.
ATACTAATTTTCTGGACCTACAGCCTATACACAAGTGTACAGAAAGTCACCGGGAAAAGCAGGAGAGCTATAGCTACCGCTCTCGTTCGATTCGAACCAGCACCCGATTCATATGAACTACGAAGGACAAAGAGGCTGAAATATGCCGAATAGACAAGGCGCCCTTGCTGCAAGGACCAGGGATAGCGGACAAATCCATAGGATGCCAATCGCGGAACTACCAGTTCACAGCCTTACAGTTTCACCCAGAGCATTAGATTGCAACGAAATATTAAATACAGAGAGAGACCTTGGAAGGCAGCAAAAAGAACGCTGCGAGAGATTTCAGAGCCATGGATGTGGTGTACGACATGTTTGATTTTTCTAATTGCTGGACAGTAGGTGGACGTATAACTCATTCCTGTTCCTCTTCCGTCTCTCCTAAATTTTCCACGAACTATTTGCTCAACGACCTGTTTGAATAATTGTATGGGGACTTTCTCCTCCTCCTGCGAGGACTCGGCGAGGCCCCTATTTTCTCCATACTGTTAACGGGAAGATTTGAAATAGATGTAAATAATAATAATAAAAAGAAAGAGGATTCGCGAATAGAAATAGCGGATCATTAATACATCTCTTCTAAAATCTGGAGAGGTACGGACTGCTCGGTAGTCGCTGTAACATTCTAGTCTCATTCAAGGGCTCCGTGCGCGCAACCGATAGAAGAGATTATCACTCATTGTAGGAGCTCTAACGAACTCAAAATATGTTCCAGCCCTCATATGTTCAATATATATATATATATATATATTATGTATACCCCGAACTATGCTTCGTCACTTACCATTTTCGTTCCGAAAAGGAAGCGAGGCCGCTTTAATCTAGCACGTGACGGAGCATAGAGGAGGCCCGGCCGACCACGGGAGAGCGTCGCGGGAGCTACGGCAGAGTAGGGGGGAGCGTGCCCGAGCACTAAACGAGCTACAGAGAGTACTGCCTAATACTCATTCTATTACGAATTCGGTTAAACATTGAAGGACGGACGTCTAATATATCGAAGAGTAATTAGACCACTAGCTAAGAGACGCGACTTAAGCAGTGCATCCATATTTCTAGTACACTCCCCGTATGAGAGGCGCACCCTTTCTTCTCTCATTAAGTCGTGTACAGTATCGATTATATACTATAGGGATATCTTATATATACGCTTATCGTTAGATTCTGCCTACTTACACAGAAATCTCTAATAGTGATGAACTGCGAACATTTAAGGACTCTAGTCGTTACAGTACAGTATTTCTTTGCTTTACTAATAACAACCCCGTTTAGAACTAAAAAGAGACCCTAAGGCACCGAAAAGGGAGCGCACTTCGTAGAGTTAGTGTGCTAAGATCGAATTAGGATAATGGTACAGTGAATTGTAAAACTAGCTTCCTCTCTAAACCCTCTTCTCTGCTCTTTTATCCGAAAGTGGGGACGATTGAGTAGGTCGTGTTTTCCATTAATAGTAAGATCCTATTAAATGGATAGCCAATAAGATCCGTAATTTCAATACTAGGTTACAGCTGATTTCTCATTGTAATTTATCCCGATTAGTCTTGACATTTGCAGAACTTAGTTTGGCAGAGTATGCGCAGCTAGTGATGGCACGCCGGCCTCAACGTCGGGGCCTAGGCTACCCAAGAGAAACAAACACTCCTACCAACCTTCCTCGATTATGTCCGCATTGGAAAGCACCCATAAATATGCTTTCTAGGTAATCATCGCCCAACAGCACCATACCAGCAAAGACCTAACAGTCCTCCGGTCACGATAGCTACGGGAGCTGGCACTTTGAACCACGCATTGCCAGCGTATGTGAGTGTGGTGACCACCACCCACCAAGGATCTTGACCCAAACTCTTTCCGCTCGAGCTCTCTTGCGTCAGATAGCCGATCTCCCACAGCCGGTAGACAGCGGTAAACACGAGTCCAACAGCGGCGGCATTGATCCCGCGCAACAGACTGATCACAATCGGTTTGTGCCTCAAGGTGCCCCACAGGCTCTGGAACCCCACGGCCAGTGTGATTCCCGGCGCGAAGATACCCATAAAGCCGAGGAACGCACCCAGCGCGGTGGAGTGGGGCGTGCCTAGAACGGCAAGCGCTCCCAAGTAGACGGCGAAATTGAAGTTCGGGCCAGGGAATGCTTGGATGATGGCGAGACCGATCAAGAAGTCTCGCGTGGAGACCCAGCCGGGCTGAACGACGTATTCGCGCAGAAGCGGAATCACGACAGGACCACCGCCGAAGATGATGGTACCGGCAAGATACATGTTGGCAAAGAGATCAAGCGGTCTCGGCGGATCGTCAATGACTCCTCGGGCAACGAGGATGGCGATGAACGAGACTGGGTTAGGTCAGTTCTGAGAACCCTAGAGAAGACAGAACAGACTTACCAAAAAATGCGGCAATGATAGTTAAACCAATTGTTACTGGTATCGCATAGGACTTCATATCTGTACGGTCAACTTCCTCAGTTGTTTGCGGTGCCTCAGTCTTCGGACCTGGTTCGGTGTGCGAGCTTGTCTGTGCTGCATGTCTCCGTTGAACACCAGTACCTTGCTGGCTCGGCTTAGTGTTGCTTTCAGGCAGATTGGCTGGCTCGTTCGCTTCGACAGACGCAGGCTCGGGTGGCTCAGGTGGCTGAGATCGCTCGCGCTTCTTAGCCGCCCGTTTAGCCTTGATTTTTCCAATTTGTTGCTGAAGCCACAAATCCCAAACGACGGTGGCAATACCGCCAGCGATAATAAGAGCCGGGAAGTACCATAAGGCCGTATAGCATAGACCTGCGCAAGCGCCAAAGATTACCAGTATGCGAGTGATCTGGTCCTTAATAGCTTTCTCTGCGAGCTTGCTTACGTCAGAGGAAAGAGGCCAAGGGGAGAAGAGTTGTCAGAGATGCCTTACCTGGACGGCTGCAAGCGCGACAATGCCCACTGTCGATGCATTCAAGCCAGAAAGGAAAGCGTACGCAACGGCAGGGAGAACTTCCTTAATTTGACGAACTCCTAGAGACAGACAAAACATGCCGATTGCTCCAGGCAGACTACGCAGCAAGGGTTAGATTTGCAAAATGACCGAGGTATAGACCAACACTAACCTCCAAATCAGGAAAGTAAGTAGTGCGGGGAGTATGCCTGCATGTATCAGAACGATACAGAATAACATCTTAGTGCTACCAGGTCCGGGTAAGGCTTGACAGATTGCGAACAATTCTTGATACTAAACAACTGTTACCATACAGCCTCCCACCACTCGAGCCGGCAAAGACACTCAGCTTACCACTCGTTCGTCAATCCATGGGATTCGGCCATGTGTTCCTTGCACAAATCGACGATGTTCAATTTGGAAGTGGACGGGAGGGCCGCCAAACGCCGTAAACCCGAGATCCCAAGTTCTGGTGATAATATCTCCCATGCGCCAGAAAAACTTATCGGTGTTGGCGAGATATGCATTATTTTGGTCGCGCGAATAGTCACGCACTGCGCGAAAAGCTGAGAGAAGGGGCATGTTGATGCCGTCGGCGGTAGCAATGAAGTTTGAAGATTCAAGACTCTCTCTGGCCTTTTTTTTTTATATGAGAATCGTGATGTTAAATTTGGCGAAGTTATACAGCTAATAATGGCGGAGATCACATGCACGTGGACACCAAGGACATCTCGGCATTAAGACGAGAGCAGAAGAATGCGTCCTTGCCAAGAATGTGATTGCTACTCTTCGGCGCCGAGCCGGATCACACGAATTTTTCCAGGAAGCTCGCTGCCTGCAATAAACTTGTGCATGCCATGCGTTAGTAACACGCTTTATCGTTCTATAGCTATCCGGCAAGATCAGCACAGCCCGCATCAGTATTCTTCGAGCATTAGGTTATATTGTGATACTACACCTAAGCGTTACTAAGGGCAGCTCAGAAACCACAGCTATGTCCGATAGCAAAGTCTTTCTCTTACGACATGCTGAATCCCAGCATAACGTCGACAAAAACTTTGAACGGCTTGATCCTGCATTAACGGAATCTGGGATTAAGGCTGCAGAACAACTGGGCTCGTCATTCCCGGAACCAGATTCTGTGGGCGTTGTCTTATCATCCCCGTCGCAACGCGCAATCCAGACTGCGTTTGCTATATTCCCCAACGTCCTCGATCGGCGATATTTTGACCCAGCAAGTGGGAACGGGGTCGAAGCAGGCGCGGTCTTCATTGTAGACCCAGATGCGCAGGAACGGAGCGCCCTCCCCTGCGATACCTGTTCAACTCGAGAGTCCCTGCAAAAAAAATTTCCTTACCTCGACTTCTCGCCCCTGTCAGATGCGGAGGATGCAACGTGGAGGTTAAAGACGGGCTCCTATTCTGAGCACGACGAGGCTGTCAAAATGCGAGCGATGAGACTTCGAGAGACGTTGGAAACGCTGGTAGCAACTTGCGAAAAATCCTCGAGGCCAAACGTGGCTTTGGTCACGCATGGTGTTTTTATGAAGGCTTTAACAAACGATAGTAGCATTGACCTACCTAGACCTGGTTGGGCTGTGTACCGTATTCAAAAAGGGGACGACGGAAATGTCGTCCTTGTTGCTGCGGATTGAAAAGGATTGAATTGCGCAAGATGGGATCATTCCGTACTCTCGAAGGCCCCAACATGTTAGACTGGTTGCTGTAATTTACGACTGTGTGAGGGGCTATGATAGTTGGACATGTTTTGTCACACTATTAGACAGTTGAATGCGCATAACTTGACTTCTTACGACGCGATGTGGGTCTCAGACAAACCTGCTAATTGACAAATTAATGATCAAGCCGGCTTTGCAATGCCCGGCGCCTTGAGTAGATGCATTGTTTCTAGAGCAACGTAACAGCGCACAAAAATTTTATCAGACGACTCGAGAATATTCGGTAAGAAACGTAAAACAGCCGTGCGAGTCCAGTGGTCTCTGGCATAATTGATTAGAGGTTTTCTTATCTCTAGCTAATTATAGATCACCTCAGTCTCCACCGAAATCCAAAGTAAAGAAGAGAATAGACTTTGCGAAGAAGCCGGTTTCGTAATTCGCTGTATGTAGGTGCCGAAGTGTTAAGGATCCCTACTGATCCTAACTGGGTTAGGGTTCTCAGTAACAATCCTAGGATAGCATGAGCTGGTTGAGGAAGACACAAGGTATGAGCAGGGTTCTCCGTTACTAAGAACTGTATAGTCCAGTAGATAACATGAGTTGGCTACGGAGAGAGTGTAACTATCTAGGGTAACGAGGGTGTATATATAATGCTTGTGCTCTGTGCGCTCTGTGCGCTCTGTGCGCTCTGTGCGCTCTGTGCGCTCTGTGCCAACAGAGCCAACAGGGCCAACAGGGCCAGCAGGGCATATTACGTGACCCAGCCTTGTTCCTCCGTGGATCCCTCTAGGTGTCCAATGAACGTAATGAGTCGCGCTCGCGCGGCTTGTGGGCGATCTCCCTTAAGGCTGTGTCTAACACGAAGATCATCAACGAAATGGCCATCCCTTAATACTACTTATAACTCTTTATAGTTTAGTGCCTTAAGTTAAAGCTACAATATATTTACTTTCCTTAGTATCTAGTTCCTTCATCTCGTGAAAGGTCACTATTACGGATTCGGTTAAACATCGGAAGGACGGACGTCTAATACATCGGAGAGTAATTAGATATTAGACATAGCCTTAGGCGAGACCGACCACGAGTAACATAGGCGCGGCTCACCATGCTCATTAGACATATGAAAGGATCCACGGGAGAACAAGGCTAAGTTACGCGATGTGCTCTATTAGCTCTATTGGCTCTGCTAGCTCTATCAACAGGGCGCACAGAGCGCGCAGAGCGCTAGTGTTATATATATACCCTCATTATTCCTAGATAGTACACTCTCTTCGTAGTTAACTCATATTATCTACTAAACTATATAGTTCTTAGTAATAGAGACTCTACTCATACTGTTACGAGCCCACCGTTATCCCTAAGTACTCTACGCCCTCCACCCGAATCGAGTGGACGGTATAGAAAGAAAAGGATAAGGTAAAGGACGGTTAAGATATAAGACTATCGATTAACGCTGCCTTACTCTTTTTACGTAATAGAAAGAGAGAAAGCTATAAGAGTCTCCTAGGCTCTAATATAGGCCGGGTTAGCCCGGTAAGTTTTAAGTCGGGTCGAATTTTTAGATTAGGTCGGGTTCCTACTTAGGCTAACCCGACCCACTAAGAAAAGAGTTAGATATAGGTCTAACCCGACCTAACCCGATGTTAGACATAGCCTTGAAGGAGACCGGTTACGAGTTACACGAGTACGACTCATTACGCTCATTAGACACCTAGAAGGATCCACGGAGGAATAAGACTAGGTTACGTAATATACCCTATTAGCCCTATTAGCCCTATTAGCTCTATCGGCATAGAGCGCATAGAGCGCATAGAGCGTATAGAGTATAAGCATTATATATATATCTTCGTTACCCTAGGTAGTTACACTCTCTCCGTAGCTAACTTATATTATCTACTAAACTATATAGTTCTTAGTAATAGAGAACTCTACTTATACCTTATGTCTTCTCTAATTAGCTTATACTATCTTAGAATTATTACTAAGAATCCTTAGTTAGAATTAGTAGGGATTCTTAATACTTTAGCTACTATCTCCGTTATAAGAGATAATCTCTATAAGTAGATCGAACCGACTCACCTTACCTATAGACGAACTTATATAACGTATCGCACGACTATCCTTAAATAATAATACGATGTCGATAACGTTAGGTACATCGAGACTAACACTAAGTACTCTAAGAACTATGATTAGTGTATAGTGTGGGACAAAATTATTACTTATTTAAATACTTATTTAAATAGTATTTACTATTTAAATAATAAATAGAAATCTACTATTTATATTTAAATAGTTTTAGTTATCTACTTAAATACTACTTAAATAGTTAGATAAATAGTACTATTTCTAATTAGGAAATATTATTTAATTATAAATAGCTTTTAAAAATCTATAAATAAGTTTTTATTTAATTAGAAAGATATAAGCGAAAGATTAGCTAGACTAAGTTAGGCGAATTTCGTGCTATGCTTCACTTTACTACTTAATTATTAAATTTATTTATTTAGTTAACTAGTTACTATCTATCTATCTATCTACCTATATAAAAAAAAGATAAAAATAGATAAAAATTACCTGGCCTATCGTTAAGGGCGCCTCTACTACTAGTTCCTTAAGCTATTAGCAATAACTACTTAATTCTATTATATAGAAAGTGAAACTAGTAGTAGGAGCTTTACAACACCTTATAGTAATAGTCTAAGATCGAATCGCTCTACTCTCTATTAGTTAAACTAGAATAGAGCCCTTAATAGTACTACTTAGAAACCTAGCCTAATAGTACTAATATTCACTTATCTTCTATCTTAATATATTAGATTAAGTGAAGAGGTTAGAATTAGAATAAGAAGATTTATCTCGTAGTACGTTAACAACTGTTTAGATTTCTAGATAATTTTAAGATGATTTTACGGTAGTGTAATATATATATTTATAAATTCATAGATTTAATAGTAGAGTTCGATTCTTATATAGAACACTAGAAAAGCCTTTTTTTTTATTATAACTTAATAAGATTTTTATAAGTTCTATCCGAATAAATAATCTTCCGATTATAAATATATCTCGTATAGATTATATAACTATAAGTGTATAAATCGCGTATTCTAGACAGTTCGATTACTTATAAATCGCGCATTCTAGTGTTAGACACAGCCTTAAGAGAGACCGATCACGAGTTACACGGACGCGACTCATTACGTTTATTAGACACCTAGAAGGATCTACGAAGAAATAAGACTGGGTCACGTAATATACCCTACTGGCCCTATTAGCTCTATTAGCTCTATTAGCACAGAGCGCACAGAGCGCGTAGAGCGCACAGAGTATAAGCATTATATATATACCCTTATTACCCTAGATAGTTACACTCTCTCCGTAGCTAACTTATATTATCTACTAGACTATACAGTTCTTAGTAATAAGGAACCCTACTTATATCTTATGTCTTCCTTAACTAGCTTATGCTACTCTAGGATTATTGCTAAGAACCCTAACCTAGTTAGGATTAGTAGAGATCCTTAACACTTTAGCTACTACTCCCGTTACGGAAGGTAACCTCTATAAGCAGACCGAACCGACCCGCCTCACCCATAGACGAACTTACACAACGTACTATACGACTATCACTAAACGATAACACGATGTCAATAACTTCCAGTACACTAAGATCAACACTAAGCACCCCGAGGACTACGACTAGTGCACCGCCACCGGCGTATAGAACGAGTGTAATAAGCTCATTAAGAGACGTACCATTAGCAGTTAGTAAGGGAAAGATCGGCAACCCATCTAAGCCCTTCAACGGCGTAGAATCTAAACTTATACCCTTCATTCACTATATAAATATATATATTCTAATGAACTTCACTAACTTCCAGAATAACTTATAGAAGATTCTCTTCATGAGAAGCTACTTCGAAGAAGATACTAAGATATAGCTTAAACCCTTTATTAAGGATTATATAGAAAACGAAGACGACGATAGAGAAGATAAAACCATTAATCTATTCGAAACATTCATAGAGCTTAAGGAAACGATAAAGCTAATGTTTAGAGTAAAGAATAAGAAAAAGAAAGTCTAAAAGAAAATAGTAGGTCTTCGATAGACGGAATTAATTTAAGAATACGCAATAAAATTTAGGACACTAAATATAGCTCTAGAATAGTAGAATAACATCACTATTTCGATCTTTAGAGAAGGATTAAAACTAAAGATTAAATAGTGTAATGGGAGAAGTTAGAAGTGGTGGACAGAGTTATAATTGGCTGGGGCGCCGACCCTAGACTATGGTTCTTCTTATATAGTTCTAGGGGACTATCTTTCATAGACAACATAAGCAACCAAGTTACCAATAGAGAGGACTTCCTCTAGTTGAGCGTACGCGTTGAGAAGAGACCATACCCACCGCCGTACGAGTTAATGCCCATAGCTAGTAGCCTCGCCCTAGTTCAATGGTGCTACTAACAAGATCTTCGGCGAATACTTATAGATGGGTGTCTCTCTACGAGCGGTGGGAGAAAATTACGAAAAACAACTGAACTAAACTACTTACTGGACTAATAGAACTAAAGAACTGCCTACCTATCTATCTAACTAAATCTGGAGAAACTGGCCATATATATAGAATCGCTGCGTAGGGTATACCATTTAAATCACTGGCTGAGCAAGTCTATTCCGCTATACGGAGCGGTTTGCGCTAGCTGTTCATAGAGACCGCTGCTCGGGGTGCCTTTTAGAATTACTGGCTGTATATATTTGCTACCACTATATGGGGTGAAGACCAACGACTTAACGACTATTTAGACTACCTAGAAGAAATGGGAGAGAAGTATCTCCTAGGAATGTGGGAATGCGTTTAACCCTGAAAACTCCTAACTTAAGAAGCTTAGAAGGAGTCGAAGAACGCGGATCTACTTAAGAAATGATAAAAATGAGCGGTTGAACTAAACTCGCTAAAATAAGCGAAGTTAAAGCGCTACTAACCGGGAAGTAAATCTAGGATTTCAATGAAAATTATTAATGAAGATAAGAAAGAAGCTCAACGAGAAAGTCGATGAAGAGATAAAGAGAAGAAGAGAAAAAATAACAATAAAAGTACTAAAAATAATAAAATATCTAGATCTTTTAGTTTCGCCATTAAGATTTTACACTATTTCGATTATAAGAGAAGGAGTGAGAATAATTTAATAAAGAAAAATATCGTCTACGAAAGGATCGAATAGTAAAGAAAAGCTAGGACCTTCTATAATGTCGAGTATTAGCTTATAAGATCTATCGACGCCGAATTCGACGATATAATCGTTATACGTTCCTTCTACCGTAATGTTAATAAGGGAAATATCTTAGAGCTTAAACGGAAGTAATAACCTTCTATACTTTAATAGAAAGAACGCTATCTCTTTCTTCGAGGAGTTTAAAGAACTATATGAATATAATTAGATTATATTAAGCGAAGAACGTATCCGTAGATCTATTCGCTTTATATCTAAAGAAGAGAAAGAACGCTATAAAGAGCTCGCTAAGTATAACGTAATAAAGTAAGAAAAGTTTAAAGAGAAGATCTTAAATAAATATAAAGATCGGAACGAAGTGCAGCGAATAATAAGTATTTAATATCTTTAGGCACTCGCGAAGCATCGACGGAAGAAGTCTTAAAGCCTAGAGCTATATCTTCGTTAATTTCGTAAGGCTACGACTTACCTAATTAAAATCGAAGCCGAGACTAACTATACTTACTATCGCCTTCTTTTATTAGAATTACTAAAGATCTATATAGATAAGATTCGAAAGAAATAGAATTTAATGAATCGAAAGTCGAAGAATTCGAACTTTTAGAAATACTGAAATTAAATAAAAGAACTATAAGATATTAATAATGAAAATAAGAAATTCACGTAAGGAGTGCTCGACGAGGAGTTCTAAGAACTAGCGTACGAAAGGGAGACTCGACCCTTAGTCGTTCGAAAGAAAGAATCGTAAGAATAACGTCGTCGTAACGATCGCACGGATAGTAAAACGAAGTTCGATAAGAATACTTCGTCGTTAGTAAATCGACCTTCTACTCCTAAGAGAAATAACTAATCGATGAAGGAATTATTTCGTTTAATAAAAGCACTAATACTACCGATTTAGACGCGAAACGCTATTACTCTAGACTTTATAACTCGACTAATTAAGGTATTGAAAGGTATTCCTTAGGAAGCGATCTAGCCCTCGCGCGGACAGTAGTCCTAGGATCGTTCGGTTCGATTCGGAGAAACGCCGTAGTACTACGGTAAATAGCTAAGTCGACGGGGTTCGAACTTAAATAATTCTAGAGAAAATTACTTTCTTTATAATTAGTCGGAATACGTACTACGAGATAACCCTTAGTGAGTATACTAGAAAGTAATGGGAGCGTTACATCTTAATTCGAAATATAGAATCGCTCTTAGAAAGTTCCGAGATTAAGATCGTCCTTCACCTACCCTACTAATTCCTACGAGAGAGATAAAGATAAAAAGATTAGAATAGGTTACGCGAGAGATTAATAAGAATTCGAGAGTTACGTCCGAATGGCCTTATAATATACGAGACCCTAATTCTACGTCACTAGAAGCGAGATTAAGTATCGTCTACGTAGCCGAATCGAGACCTAATTACGCTGCTCTAGACGACTCTAAAGATAATTTTCGTATCTCGAATACTATAGATCTAAAAGAAATTCGTATAGACTAGCCCTAGAGTAAAGCTTACGTAGATGCCCTAGGAAAGCGCTTAGCTCTCTAATAAGACGGACATACGTAAGCGAAACACCCTCGAATTAAGGCTTACGAACCTTCGGTAGAAGAACCGAGACGATATATAACGCGACGAGCGAGATCTAATAAAGAAATTATATATAATAGAATCGTAGATAATTCGCTAGATCCGATTAGCTCGACTAATTAGAGGCCGAGAATTTCCCTATATAATGTATAGAATGAGCGGTTACGTAACCCGACCTCCTAGAATACTATGATGAGAGATTCACTAGGGCCCTCCTAGCCTCGTTAGATATTATTACGTCCCCGGACTATAAAAGAGACTACGTACGAACTACCTAGGCCTAGACCTCTTCGAAAGGCATTATCATAGAATCTAAATAGTGCCGGAAAGATCGTAAATCATCTATTAAACTAAGAGGTCTCAATTCGAATGGGGAACTTACTATCGATAAAGGAGATTCGGGACGAGTAGTTCTTCCGTAAACATTAGCATTACGACGAAGATAAGTAAGAGCCCGTTCATTAGAACTATATCCCGAGAGATAGCGGCGTAAGACTTACGTAAGCGAAAGGGGAATCTACTACTAAAGTCGATACGATGTAAATAAATCTATTAGTGAATCGCCCGATCCGCCTAAGGCTATATTATAGTGGGTGCCCCTATCTATCTATAAAGATAAGAGGCCGATATAAAGACTCCTTACTAAATACTAAAGCCGAGATTAACCTAATGACCCTCGCCCTAGTTAAAGAGATAAGACTATCTTAATATATGCGAAAAGCTAAGTTTATCCACGACGCCGTAGACTTCAACGACGACCGAGAAAAGTTTATAAGGATGATTAAAGATTTTGTAGTTAGCATCGCTAAGATCGAGATCTTAATAAATATCTATATAACGAATACTATGGACCCAACGTATCGTTTCATCTTAGGAAGGCCATTTTAGAAGATAGCTTAAGGATTAGTCTAGAAAAAGAACGAGGATACTTATATTATGGGTTTAACGAATAGCTACGTCGGCAAGAGAGTATAAATAGTCGCACAGACTACTCCTAACTTCGATGAAGATCGAGATATATCCACGATGTTTAAGCTTACACACTTAGCCTCTTTAAAAGGCTAGACGAGTATAAGACGATAAAGAAGCCCGTACTCGCGTCAATAAGGGCTTAGAAGAAATCTAGGACGCTAGTTCTCGACTTTAAGATAGACTAGGACGATAATCTAATCTCGGTAACGAATTCTTTCGTGATGGGCGACGACGATCTCTAGGAGCTATAGTTCTTAGCTAGATCTTTCGACGTATAAAATAATAAGTAATTCGTAAGATCGTCGAGACTAGTTAACGACGAAGCCTTAAGATAAGACTTAGAAAATAAATAGCGATATAAACGTCTTAGATCTAAGCGGCCGTTGGAAGCTCGGATTAATACCCTCTATAAGAGAAAAGCTAATAAGATAAAGCCTATAAATATCGATTAATAGAACGGCTCAATATTCGAAGAATCACTGAACTAAAGAGTAAAGACCATTACGAAGAAATAAGCTACGTTTAACGAACGACCGTATCGATTCTCTAAATAGATATATTCTAGACTTATAATATTTCCTTATAGGGAACGTCTAATATCGGAGCGCCTAGAAAAGCTAATTATCGAACCTAACTTAATACCCCTTAAGAAGAAAGTCTTAGTGGAAATCCTATATAATCGGAAAGACGCTTTAGCCTAGGATATTGAAGAGATTAAAAGGATTTATTACGATGTGACGTCGTCTTAGGTAATTCGAACTATACCGTATATTCTATAGTAGGCGAAGAGTTTCCTAGTCCCTAAGGTACTTAAGTCGATCGTAATTAAGCTAGTTAAGAATAAGATTTAGTCGCGTCTCTTCGAGTTTAGTTATAGCTCGTATAGGAATCTCTTCTTTCTAGTTAAAAAGAAAAAGTCTAGGGAATATCGACTAATGATTACTACTTAGAATATTAATTCGATGATAATAAGGAACGCTAACTTATCTCCTTCTTCGGACGACTTTACTAAAGAATTCTTAGAGATGTAAATAACTTCTCTTCTAGATTAGCTTTCCGGATACGATTAAATAGAGCTCGTAAAGAAGAGCCGAGATCTCACGGATATTTATATATTCATTAGGTTAGTTCGATGCGTAATATTATCTTAAGGAGCGACTAATTCTATGGCTTAGTTCGTACGTATTACGAATCGCATCTTACACGAATAAATTCCGGAACGTATACGATTATTCTTAGATAATATCGCGGTAAAAGGACTAAAGACCGATTACGAATAGAAAGAAGTAGTTCTAGAAATGCGCCGCTTTATGTTAAAGCATTTAACGAATCTCGACGAAGTACTAACTAACCTCGAAAGAGCCGGCGCTACGATTATAGACTAGAAGCTATAGCTCTACATAAATAGAATCGAAGTAGTCGAGTACGTCTACGATCGAGATGAACGATATTCTTAAGAATCGAAAATCGATAAGATTCGAAATTGACCTATTTCGACGAATTAACTAGAGCTCCGTAGCTTTCTTAGAATCTACGTATATTATCGTATCTAAATCTTTTATTTCGTAATCATTACTAAATCGTTGTACGCCTTACTTCGAAAGAATATAGTTTAAATCTAGAAAAGAGTTTACGATGAAAGTATAAGCGCCTTAAAACTTATCTTATCGTCGCCTTCTACTCTAATTAGCTTAGATTATAGTGAGGATAACGAATAGATTATCCTTATAGTTAACGCGAGCGGCCGAGAATGGGAAGACGTAATTATATAAGTTAACCCGATCATCGGAATACGCTAAGCTATAAGGTACGAGAGCGAAGTGTAGATAAAAGTCGAGCTAAAATACGATGCTCTTAAGAAAGAAGCTCGGGGATTACTAAAAGCCCTTAAGAAGTTTAAAAGATGGTTATATACCGTACGCTTTATCGTAGAAACTAACGTAATGACTCTCGTTACTTAACTTAATTAATAATCGATAGATTTACTAGAAGTAGTAATTAATTAATGATTAATCTAGATTCGTAAATTCGACTTTAATATATAATATATATCTAGTAAGAAAAATATAGTTACGAATACTCTATCTCGTCGTCCTCCGACCGAGAAAGATCTTAAAGAGATAAAGAGAGAAGAAGAGATTAACGATTAAATCGAGATTAGAATACTAATCGTTCGCGGAAATATTCGTTCGATTAAATAGAACGCTACTTACCGAGATTTCGTAATGGTGCGATCGGTAGTAGTACGCGCGAGGAATCGATTCGCGAGCCTAGTAGCATCGCGCGTAGTCTAGCTCTTCGAAGACGAATACTTAAAAGATTCGAAGTAGCTTACGAAGTATCTTTAAGATTAATAGCGTCCTCACGGAATGAGTAATAAGGATTTCCGATAGTTATAAAAGAATTTAATGAACTTCTTCGTTCGCGGGGGCTATCTATTTAAAAAATTAATAGCGAATAGACTAAGTAGACGGATGATTAATAATGATGCTAAGAAGAAGAGAATTCTCGAAGTAATGCATAATAATACTAAATACTTTAAACGTAAAGCTATATATTAGCGAGTAACCGATCGTTATTTCTAGAAAGATTAGTATCGGGACGTTAAGAAATTCGTTAAGATCTGCTCGGAATATTAGTTCCGCGAAAGTAGGAGATTATATAACGAGATGTTCCTAATATTAGTCGATATACGCTGGAAGTAGATTAGTGTCGATTACACCTTAATATCGATGTCTTAAGAGAAAAGATACCTTATGAAAGCGCGAAGTAATATGAGCGATTAGGTTAAATCTAGAGATATTATATCTATTAATAGTGTAATAGTGGCGAAGTTTCTATACGAAGAGATCATCTATCGTTATAGCTTATTTAGAAGATTAATATATAACGGCGGACCTAAGAATAAGAGATGAGTAAAAGAACTCACCGAAAAATATAGAATTAAACGCGTAATTACTTCGGTCTATTATCCTTAGATAAATAGATAAGTAGAGATAGAATATAGAGATATTACGAATACTCTTTTAAAAATGTACTAAATGAATGGGGGAGGTATATGGATGCACCATCTTTATACTATTCTTTAGATAGACCGAATAACTATTAAAGCCGGCACCGAAATAATACTATATGAGATTAAATTCTTAAATAGATCGATTCTATCGATCGAGCTTAAGATTACGACCTAGAATATTATGAATTAAGATGAGGTTATCGATACTATAGACTTAATTACTATAAGGGCCCGGGCCCTCGAAAGACGAAGTAAAGACCTAGAAGAGATAGTAGCTTATCTAAATAGGATGCGAAGGCTCGGGAAGAAATATTTCGATAAGCGGTATAGTTTATATCCCGGACCATTTAAAGTAAATATACTAATTCTTAGTTATAACACCGTAGAATTAATGAATATATCTATAGAAAAGAAATTAGTCTTTCGATGATTTAGGCCGTTTAAAATTATGGAAGCGAATTAAGAGAAGAGTACGTATACGTTGGCGAAGCTTAATAGGGCCCGGCTAAGTAGTACGTATACTGCTAGTCGCCTAAAGAGATTCTATTCGAGACTAGCGAACTTTCTAGTTAATGTATCTTTATTACTAGGAGACTTCGTCGACGACGAAGAGTAATAACGAATAATGACTTCGGATTCGTCGTACTTAGCGAAGGCGAAAGATTCTATAGACGTAGAGTTCTCTTCCTCGAAGCGGAAAGAAATCTACTTACGCCGTAGCCGTAGACTTCGAAATAGAGCGACGAGGCCGCTACCCTTAATAGTGGTAGTCGAAATTCCCCTTATAATCGACTAAATACGGAGAGAGTATAATAGTTTAAATATTCTAGGAGAATCTTTTAAGAAATGAACTACGTAGGGTTCGTTACTACTCCTTTCGCTCTACTATTGCGAAGCGATAAAGGAGATAACGCTCTAAATTTAAAGGCTTACGGGAAGTTTATACGAAAGAGAACGATGGTGAATATAGCCTTACGCTCGGACCGAACTACGATACGTCTAAATCTACGACCCTATTAGCTCCGGAATCTCGCTAATAAAAAGAAGAAGAGAGAGAATGAAGTATCGTAAATCGTTAGGCTATAAAGAAAATACTACGAACGTAAGAAAGTAAGCGCGTACTCTAATTAGCTAAATTTATCTAAACACTATATAGAGAAAAATAAAGTACGCTAATTAACTAAAATTTCACGGCTGTCGGGGCAGCCGTCCCCGCTTAAAACGTTAAAAGATAAAGCGAATATTATAGCCCGAAGTATACTTCCACCGGAAAGTAATGACGCTAGGGAACGAGAGCTTTAAGAATTCTCGCTCACTAAGTAAGAATATCGTAAGGTCTTTATAGATAACTAAAAGATTAGTCATAGATAAGATAAATTAGGTAGCCGTATAGACTAAAGATAGCGGGAAAAGTATATACTAGTAACACTACTAGTGACGATACTACCACTAGAAGATCGAGTCTAGTACGGAATTAGTTCGAAGAGATAATCTAAAACGTGAAATGTCGGGATTTTACTATAGAGACGCCGGGATATATATACTCCTACTAAAGATAGATATAAGTATCTAGTTCTTATCTTTCTATTGATCTTTCTTTTAATTACGATTCTACGACTTAATTCTCCGTTAATTATACTATTTCGAATCATTTTAGACTCTCTCGACTCGTTCTTTACTCTTAAAATCACCTTTCTAAGTGAAATTTTAAAAGCGTAAGTCTAGAAATCTTTATATAACTTCATTATTAAGTTTAGCATTTCGACGACGATAGTTCGGACCGAATTACCTTTTTCTTTTCTTTCTTTCTCCTCGGGTTCCTAGCTTAATAATTCACTACGCTATTAAGATATCCGAAAATCCTAGGTCACTTTTACCGAGACTTCTAATGATTTATCTAAATTCTACTTCTATGGCCGCTATTAATAGAGATACTAGATATTAAGCACCTAATGTCGGAACCGTCGAAAACTAGCCTATCCTCACTATTAAATACCTAGACTATATTAGAGAAGTTACGCTTAAAGAAGCTATAGCTACTATGAATTAGAATAACGCGAATCGAGTTAAAGACTTCTATAGCTCTCTTAAATTAAAATATCGATAAATAGACGAGATCCGCGACTTTATGGCCTAACGAGTCTACGACCTCACTAAAGACCTTCTAAATATTCGTGTAGAGTTTTAAAAATACTCTAGTCTATACGCTGAAAAGAAAGAGTTTAACAATAGACGAAATCGTCGCGTAGAGATACGTAATAAGCTACTCTCTAAATACGGCCGAATAAATAATATAAGTCTCTTTAATTATAAGTGTAGAGAGAGAGGCGTTCTCATTCCGCGCGGAGAATTCGTAAAGCTTTCTACTTAGACGTTAGTAGAATTCTTTAATAAATTAATTATTCTATACGAAGAGAATGTAACTATACTCTTAGACTAGTATTAATTCGCTCGGAAACATTTACTTTAGTATAACGTAACCTCTCTTCGGCTACTATAAGTCGCCTCGTATAAAATAATAGCTCGTCTAGCCTAAATTCGATAGAATCGACACTATAATACTTCGTCGTATCTAGTTACGAGAAATATTTAGATCGTCCTCGACGATAAAATACCTAACGATAATGGGCGAATCGCTGAGCGTAACCGTCCTAAGTAGTTAGAGATACTTAGTTAATACGGATTTATAGAAGCGGCTGGGCTATACTGGGTAGGCGTTCTTTCTATAAACTATAATAATCTAATTATATTCGAAGAAAAACCTAGACTAGTAACACTACTTACTACGTAAGATTTAATTACTAGGAACGTTTTAGGCTCGGGAGTTCACCGACTCGTCACTTATTCTAATACTAGTAATCTCTTTACACCTCGAACTACGAATTTCGCCGGCCTTATCGGTTCTTCTAATACTTCTATAAGACGTCTAAATACGCGGACTACCCGAGACGATCGGACTTCTATTTCTACGATCTCTACTACGTCTACTCTCATTACTCTAATTTCTATACGACTATAGTAAAGCGCCCTTTCGATACGACCTAGTTTAACGGGTGTAGAACGGGGAAGTTTAATATAGCTTACGAAATCGGGAGAAGAACGCTCTATTCTTAGAAGTCGCGAATAAATAAATTAAATAAGAAATAATTCGATTAATATCTTAGGCGTTGTAAAGAGACCGCGACTATAGACGGTAACCCCTAGTCTAGGCTTCGTAGCTCTAAGTCCCGGCTATAATCTAAGTGTAAAGAAGCCGAGAATTTTAGAACTCTTCTACGGAATCGAGATTGGATAGCAACTTATAAACTAAGGAATGCGTATTACTAGTTCTTTCGGAGCCGTCTCACTACTATACTCCCTTAGAAGAAATACGCCCGATAACTTACCGAATTCGATTCCGAATTTTAGGAGCCCTATCGTATTTGCGTAGTTAATAATTTAGAAGTATATAAGATAGACGAACTACGAAAGAAATGTACCCTTAGTTAGCCGTAAAGATATATAACGATACTACGAATTCGGAGCTAAAAAGATGATTAACGTATTAAGCTTACTTACTAAATATATATCTAGACGATATACATCCGCCTACCTATACATAGCCGAGAAAGAAATCGCCTTACACCTAGAAGAATTAAAAAGAATCGCTGCGCCTTATGAAGATTCTATGAAGAATCTCGAATAATTAATAAAGCAGTAGAAAGAAAGGTTCGGAACGATAAATTACTAAGTTCTACCTAGTCATCCCGACTATAAGGCTATCGATGTCTCGAGTAATACTCTTCGGAGCGCCCTACTAGGTCCTAGATATAACGGATGAGTTAATTAGTCTTTCATCGATGCGGAAATTATAGTAAGCCGGAAAGAATCACATATAAGATATACCATCATCTTAGACGCCGCGTTCCTTTTCTAGATTAACTAATGTAGGAACGTAAACGCACCGATGGAATTCAAAGCCTAGAGAAACGTCGACGATGATATAAGACGACTCATTATCTTCAACGACGACTTAATAGATAAAGGGCACCATTAGCTAATCTTCATAGCCGATGAGATAACGCAGTCGTACTCGGTTATTAATTCGACATAAGGTAGATTAGATACGACTAAGATGGCACTCGATTTCTTCGTTCGATGGTTAAAGGATAGCGTTTTTAGTATTTCATCCCGGGAAATACGCCTTGAATCTAATCTTCAGTAGAACATTAGTAGTTATGAGCTCTAGGTGATTAAGAATTCTCTAGCGATTATTAATGCGAAAACTTACGAGACGGCTCGCTTATAAATAGCCTTATCTAATACTTAAGTCGATATCGAGGATCGTTTCACTATCGCCCTAGAGATCTATAAGATGATTATACGTAAACCGAAGCGTAGTGGAGATCTAGAGGCGTTGAAGGGCTCGAGTCCGAAGAGATTAGATAGGAGATAATTAAATAACTTCGTAGAGCGTTTAAAGAATATAAAGAAGAATTAATATTTCCGAGAAGAATAGACGAAGATTATAGTTAAGTCTTAAGCGAGGTCGTTAAGAAAGCGAGCGATAATGAGAGGAATATAATGAGAGAAGTTGGAAGTGATGAATAGAGTTATAATTAGCTGGGGCGCCGACCCTAGACTATAATTCTTTTTATATAGTTCTAGGGAACTATCTTTCATAGACAATATAAGTAACTAAGTTATCAACAAAGAGGACTTCCTCTAGTTAAGCGTACGCGTTGAGAAGAGACTATACCCACCGCCGTACGAGTTAATGCCCATAGCTAGTAGCCTCGCCCTAGTTTAATAGAAACTACGATATCTTAAAAAGATCACCCTAGAAGACTAAATAGTCGCCGTCATTAAAGAGAATAATAATATTAAAGAATATCGATAGTAAGAACCTTATAATTCTAGAAAGATATAAGCTATAAAGACATAATAGATAAATATCTAAAAAAGACGTAAACCGTACTATGAGCTCTAATCTATAGATCTAAGTTAGACGTAAAAACGACGGAATAACTTTAGGAAAGATAAACTAAAGAAGTCTTCTAGAAAGAAAAAAGAAGTTATCTACTATAGCTACGGAAATCTAGAATATTATATAAAAGAGTATAAATAGAAGAAGAAGTAAGTCGCCGCCGTAGAAAAATAACCGAAGTAGAAGAAAATCGTTAAAACGACTTTAGAAGCTAATATAGCTAAAGAAGAATATATACGCCTAGGCGATTCTATGAACTAGGGGAAGGCGGTTATTACGGGGATCACTATTAATAAGATCTATATTCGAACTAAGTACTAAATAAGGAAACTATACTCCGATCTCTACTATTCACGGCGAGCCATAGAACATAACCACACGGTTTACGAACTAGACGAATTATCGTTAGACACGGAAATAATCTTTAAGATCTATCTATGCCGAAACTAAGAATGTTCATAGGCTAACAACCACCCGGATTTTATATACGCTTATTAAGGAGAAAATCCGTAAGAATAACCATTAATATAGATTTCTTCCGATGATACGACGCTACTTAAATATAATATAGCTAATTCGGAATACGACTTAGACCCTAACCACACTAGGGAAAGCTAGATACGAGAACCTAAGAAGTTCTTTATAGAGGAAGAAATTAGATAACTAATTTAAGAAGTCACCGAACGAGTTACGGCGACAGTAGTATAAACGAAATAAATTATTCGCGAAGTAAGAGAAGCCGTAGATTAGGAAGAAGCCTTCTTACGATCCCTCACCGAAAGGGATATCCTAGATATTACTAGAATAGCACTGTTAGAGATTTCTTAGTAAGTAGGTAGAATCTAACGATAAGCGTATATATAAGATATCCCATTAGTATATGATCGATACTGTACACGACTCAAAGCGTAAGAGAGGGAAGAGTGCGCCTTCTATGCGGGGAGTGTACTAGTAATAAGGATGCACTCCCTGGGTCGCATCTCTTGGCTGGTGGCCTAATTATTCTTCGATGTATCAGGCGTCCGTCCTTCCGATGTTTAGCCGGATCCGTAACAAGCACGACTCCCGGAAGAAGAGGTTCGCGAGCGGATTAACCATATAAGAATTATGGATCGAGCGGAGGCTAGGATATAGGCAACTATACGCGCTTATCGAGAACGAGGAGTCCTAGTCCCACGGTATATTAAGATTTTGCCTAATATACTTATCGCCGGGCTATTTCCTTATAACCGCGTTTATAACTACTCTCTCCGATTAATCCTACACCTCTATAAGTAGTACCTTAATTATTTATAGCCCGAGAAATTAGAGATGACGACCGTAGAGATATAATAGACCTATATCGAGTTAATTTAACGCTGTAGCGACTATAATTACGACGTATTATAACTATAAGGTGAAAGAATAGACCACCTTCACTAACTAAAAACTAAATTAGTGGGAGAACTAGAGGCATCTACATCATCGAAAGTATATCTTTAGAAGACGCTAACGCTAGAAGATTAATAGTAAAGACGTATATCTAGCTAGAATTAGAGAGGAGAGACGAAAGTTAAAACTTAAAGTGAATACGACTATAAGATCTAACGCTAGGGCTATATTTCTTAGAGGAATACTTAAAGACTAAGAAGTTAGTATTCTAATAGATTTAGAATATATAGAAAACCTTATATATATAAGAGTAGTAGAGAAGCTACGGAACTAAAAAGTTCTAAGACTAGAATCCGATATAATTATTGGATTCGATGAAACGATCATAATATAACTTATACACGAGTTAAAAGTAGTATAACTAACGATCGATGATCACTAGGAAAGGCTAGACCTCGACATTATGGATATAAAATACGATATGATCCTTAGAATACTATGGCTAAAGTACTACAACCCTATTATCGACTAAGCTAAGTCCTAGGTGCGGTTCGATAACTGTGACCACGATAATAAAACCCTAGAAATGGAGATGGGGGCGGTATAAACCTATGTAAAAAGAATAATTTAGGTGCGACCAGCACGGATTTTCGACAATGCGACTATGGAATATTCACCACAGTATGCGCATTTAAAATTAATATTTAAAAAAAGGGTAGGGACTAATGCACTACTAGAATATAAGCCATGGGACCACGAAATACACCTATAGAAAGGAAAGTAACCCACATTCGAACCTCTCTATTCCTTATTAGAAAAGGAATAAGTCGCCCTACGAAAATATCTTAAGAAAAATATAGTTAAAGGCTATATTAGACCATCGGAGTCGGAAGTAGAATACTCGATTCTATTTACTTCAAAGAAAGATGGTAAACTCCGATTATGTGTAAACTACCGAAAGCTTAACGATATTACTATTAAAAATGTCTATCCGTTACCACGAATCGATGAGTTATAAGATCGATTAAGAGGCGCTAGATATTTTACGATACTCGATATTCGAGACGCGTACTACCGTATACGTATAAAGGAAGGCGAAGAATAGAAGATAGCCTTTAGAACCCGATACGGGCTATTCGAATATTACGTAATACTATTCGGGCTCATTAATGCCTCAGCGACGTTTTAGGCACTAATTAATAATGTGTTAAGGAAGTATCTTAATATATTCTATATCGTATATTTAGATGATATACTGTAATGGGAGAAGTTAGAAGTGGTGGATAGCGTTATGATTAGCTGGGGCGCCGACCCTAGACTATGGTTCTTCTTATATAGTTCTGGGGGACTATCTTTCATACAATATAAAAGTAACCAAGTTATCAACAGAGAGGACTTTCCCTAGTTGAGTGTGCGCGTTGAGAAGAGACCATACTCACCGTCGTACGAGTTGATGCCCATGACTAGTAGCCTCGCCCTAGTTCAGTGGTGCCACTAACAAGATCTTCGACGAATACTTATAGATGGGCGTCTCTCTACGAGCGGTGAGAGAAAATTACGAAAAACAACTAAAATAAACTACTTACTAAACCAACAGAACTAAAGAACTACCTACCTACCTATCTAACTAAATCTAGAGAAACTGGCTATATATATAGAACCGCTGCGCAGAGTATACCATTTAGATCACTGGCTGAGCAAGTCTATCCCGCTGTACGGAGCGGTTTACGCTAACTATTCATAGAGACCGCTGCTCGGAGTGCCCTTTAGGATTACTAGCTGTGTATATTTACTACCACTATATAGGGTGGAGACCAACGACTTAACGACTATTTAGACTACCTAGAAGAAATAGAAGAGAAGTATCTCCCAGGAATGTAGGAATGCGTTTAACTCTAAAAACTCCTAACTTAAGAAGCTTAGGAGAAGTCGAAGAACGCGAATCTACTTAAGAAATGATAAAAATAAGCGGTTAGACTAAACTCGCTAAAATAAGCGAAGTTAGAACGCTACTAACCGAGAAGTGAATCTAGGATTTTAATGAAAATTACTAGTGAAGATAAGAAAGAAGCTCGACGAGAAAGTTAGTAAAGAGATAAAGAGAAGAAGAGGAAAAATAATAATAAAAGTACTAAAAATAATAAAATATTTAGATCTTTTAGTTTCGCCATTAAGATTTTACATTATTTTAATTATAAGAGAAGAAGTAAGAATAATTTAATAAAGAAAAATATCGTCTACGGAAGAATTAAATAATAAAGGAAAGCTAGGACCTCCTACGATGTCGAGTATTAGCTTATAAGATCTATCGACGCCGAATTCGACGATATAATCGTTATACGTTTCTTCTACCGTAATATTAATAAGAGAAATACTTTAGAGCTCGAACGAGAGTAATAATCTTCTATACTTTAATAAAAAGAACGCTATCTCTTTCTTTAAGAAGTTTAAAGAACTATATAAATATAACTAGATTATATTAAGCGGAGAACGTA
This sequence comes from Cladophialophora bantiana CBS 173.52, assembly GCF_000835475.1. Classification (NCBI taxonomy): domain Eukaryota; kingdom Fungi; phylum Ascomycota; class Eurotiomycetes; order Chaetothyriales; family Herpotrichiellaceae; genus Cladophialophora; species Cladophialophora bantiana. Next base: position 543,845 of record NW_015971596.1, read on the forward strand.
TTTATAGATCTATTCGCTTTATATCTAAAGTAGAGAAAGAACGCTATAAAGAGCTCGCTAAGTATAACGTAATAAAGTAAAAAAAGTTTAAAGAGAAGATCTTAGATGAATATAAAGATCGGGACGAAGTATAGCGAATAATAAGTATTTAATATCTTTAGGTACTCGCGAAGCATCGACGAAAGAAATCTTAAAGTCTAGAGCTATATCTTCGTTAATTTCGTAAGGCTACGACTTACCTAATTAAAATCGAAGCTAAGACTAACTATACTTACTATCGTCTTCTTTTATTAGGATTACTAAAGACTTATATAAATAAGATTCGAAAGAAATAGAATTTAATAGATCGAAAGCCGAAGAATTCGAACTTTTAGAAATACTAGAATTAAGTAAAAGAACTATAGAATATTAATAATGAAAATAAGAAATTTACGTAAGGAGTGCTCAACGAGGAGTTCTAAGAATTAGCGTACGAAAGGAAGACTCGACCCTTAGTCGTTCGAAAGAAAGAATCGTAAGAATAATATCGTCGTAACGATCGTACGAACAGTAAAACGAAGTTCGATAGAAATATTCCGTCGCTAGTAAATCGATCTCCTATCTCTAAGAGAAATGATTAATCGATGAAGAAATTATTTCGTTTAATGAAAGTACTAATATTATCGATTTAGACGCGAGACGCTATTACTCTAGACTTTATAACTTAATTAATTAAGGTATTAAAGGACGTTCCTTAGAAAGCGATCTAGTTCTTACGCGACTAATAATTCTAGAATCGTTCGGTTCGGTTCGAAGAAATATCGTAGTACTACGATAGATAGCTTAGTCGACGAAGTTCGAACTTAAGTAGTTCTAAAGAAAATTATTTTCTTTATGACTAGCCGGGATACGTACTACGAGATAACTCTTAGTAGATATACTAGAAAGCTATAAAAGCGTTATATCTTAATCCGAAATATAAAATCGCTCTTAAAAAGTTCCGAGATTAAGATCGTCCTTTATTTACTCTACTAATTCCTACGAGAGAGATAAAGATAGAAAGATTAGAATAGATTACGCGAGAGATCGATAAGAATTCGGAAGTTACGTTCGGATAGCCTTATAGTATATAAGACCCTAATCCTACGTCACTAGAAGCGAGATTAAGTATTATCTACGTAGTCGGATCGAGACCTAATTACGCTACTTTAAATAACTCCGAAGATAATTTCCGTATCTTAAATACTATAGATCTAAAAGGAATTCGTGTAGACTAACTCTAAAGTGAAGCTTACGTAAATGCCCTAGGAAAGCGCTTAGCCCCTTAATAAGACGAATATACGTAAGCGAAATATTCTCGAATTAGGGCTTACGAATTCCCGGTAGAAGGATCGAGACGATATATAACGCGACGAACGAGATTTAATAAAGAAATCGTATATAACGGGATCGTAGATAAATCGCTAGATTCGATTAGCTTAACTAATTAGAGGCCGAGAATTTCTCTATATAATATATAGGATAAGCGATTACGTAACTTAACCTCCTAGAATACTATAATGAGAGATTCACTAGGGCCCTCTTAAATTCGTTAGATATTATTACGTCCCCGGACTATAAAAGAGACTACGTACGGACCGCCTAAATCTAGGCCTCTTCGAAAGATATTATTATAGAATCTAAATAGTGTCGGAAAGATCGTAAACTATCTATTAAACTAAGAGATCTTAATTCGAATAGGGAACTTACTATCGATAAAAGAGATTCGGAATAAGTAGTTCTTCCGTAAATATTAGTATTACGACGAAGATAAGTAAGAGTTCATTCATTAGAGTTATACCTCGAGAGATAGCGATGTAAGACTTACGTAAGTGAAAGAGAAATCTACTACTAAAGTCGGTACGATGTAAATAAATCTATTAGTGAATCGCCCGATCCGTCTAAGGCTATACCATAGTAAGTGCCCCTATCTATCTATAAAGATAAGAGATCGATATAAAGACTTCTTACTAAATACTAAAGCTAAGATTAATCTAATGACTCTTACTCTAGTTAAAGAGATAAGACTATCTTAATATATACGAAAAGCTAAGTTTATCTATGACGTCGTAGACTTTAACGGCGATCGAGAAAAGTTTATAAGAATAATTAAAGATTTTATAGTTAGTATCGCTAGAATTAAGGTCTTAATAAATATCTATATAACGAATACTATAGACCCAACGTATCGTTTCATCTTAGAAAGATTATTTTAGAAGGTAGCTTAAGAATTAGTCTAGAAAAAGAACGAGAATACTTATATTATGGGTTTAACGGATAGCTACGTCGGTAAGAGAGTATAAATAGTCGCATAGACTACTTCTAACTTCGATAAGAATCGAGATATATCTACGATATTCGAGCTTATATACTTAGCCTCTTTAAAAGGCTAGGCGAGTATAAGACGATGAAGAAGTCCGTACTCGCGTTAATAAGGGCTTAGAAGAAATCTAGGACGCTAGCTCTCGACTTTAAGATAGACTAGGACGGTAATCTAATCTCGGTAACGAATTCTTTCGTAATAGGCGACGACGATCTCTAGAAGCTATAGTTCTTAGCTAGATCTTTCGACGTATAGGATAATGAGTAATTCGTGAGATCGTCGAGGCTAGTTAACGACGAAGCTTTAAGATAAGACCTAGAAAATAAATAGCGATATAAACGTCTTAGATCTAAGCGGCCGTTAAAAGCTCGGATTAATATTCTCTATAAGAGAAAAGCTAATAAGGTGAGATCTATAAATATCGATCGATAGGACGGCTTAATACTCGGAGAATCACTAGACTAGAGAGTAAAGATCATCGCGGAGAAATAAGCTACGTTTAACGAACGACCGTATCGATTCTCTAAATAAATATACTCTAGACTTATAATATTTTCTTACGGGGAACGTCTAACACCGAAGCGCCTAGAAAAGCTAATTATCGAACCTAACTTAATACTCCTTAAGAAGGAAGTCTTAGTAAAAATTCTATATAATCGAAAAGATACTTTAGCCTAGAATATCGAAGAGATTAAAAAAATCTATTACGATATAATATTGTCTTAGGCGATCCGAACTATATTATATATTCTATAGTAGGCGAAGAGTTTTCTAGTCTCTAAGGTACTTAAGTCGATTATAATTAAGCTAGTTAAGAATAAGATTTAGTCGCGTCTCTTTAAGTTTAATTATAGCTCGTATAGGAATCTCTTCTTTCTAGTTAAAAAGAAAAAGCCTAGAAAATATCGACTAGTGATTACTACTTAGAACATTAATTCGGTGATAATAAGAAATACTAACTTACTCTCTTCTTCGAACGACTTTACTAAAGAATTCTTAGAGATATAAATAACTTCTCTTCTAGATTAGCTTTTCGAATACGATTAAATAGAGCTCGTAAAGGAGAGCCGAGATCTCACGAATATTTATATACTCATTGGGTTAGTTCGATGCGTAATATTATCTTAAGGAGCGACTAATTCTATGGCCTAGTTCGTACGCATTACGAATCGTATCTTATACGAATAGATTTCGGAACGTACACGACTATTCTTAGATAATATCGCGGTAAAAGAACTAAAGATCGATTACGAATAGAAAGAAGTAGTTCTAGAAATACGCCGCTTTATATTAGAGTATTTAACGAATCTAGACGAGGTGCTAACTAATCTCGAAAGAGTCGGCGCTACGATTATAGACTAGAAGCTATAGCTCTATATAAATGAAATCGAAGTAGTCGGGTACGTCTACGATCGAGATGAACGATATCCTTAAGAATCGAAGATCGATAAAATTCGAAACTAATCTATCTCGACGAACTAACTAGAGCTCCGTAGCTTTCTTAAAATCTACTGAACTGGGGCGAGGCTACTAGCCATGGGCATCAACTCGTACGGCGGTGGGTATGGTCTCTTCTCAACGCGCACACTTAACTAGGGGAAGTCCTCTCTGTTGGTAACTTGGTTGCTTATGTTGTCTATGAAAGATAGTCCCCCAGAACTATATAAGAAGAACCATAGTCTAGGGTCGGCGCCCTAGCTAATCATAACGCTATCCACCACTTCTAACTTCTCTCATTACACTACGTATATTATCGTATCTAGATCTTTCATTTCGTAATCATTACTAAATCGTTGTACGCCTTACTCCGAAAAAATGTAGTTTAGATCTAGGAAAGAGCTTACGATGAGAGTATAAGCGCCTTAAAACTTATCTTATCGTCGCCTCCTACTCTAGTTAGCTTAGATTATAGTGAGGGTAGCGAATAGATTATTCTTATAGTTAACGCGAGCGACTAAGAATAGAGAGGCGTAATTATATAAGTTAATCTAATCATCGGAATACGCCGAGCTATAAGGTACGAGAGCGAAGTGTAGATAAAAGCCGAGCTAGAATACGATACCCTTAAGAAAGAAGCTTAGAGATTACTAAAAGCCCTTAAGAAGTTTAAAAGATAATTATATATCGTACGCTTTATCGTGAAAACTAACGTAATGACTCTCGCTACGTAACTTAATCGATAATCGATAGATTTACTAGAAATAATAGTTAATTAATGATTAATCTAGATTCGTAAATTTAATTTTAATATATAATATATATCTAGTAAGAAAAATATAGTTACGAATACTCTATCTCGCCGTCTTTCGACCGAGAAAGATCTTAAAGAGACGAAGAGAGAAGAAGAGATTAACGATTAAATCGAGGCGAGAATACTAATCGTTCGCGGAAATATTCGTTCGATTAAATGAAACGCTACTTACCGGGATTTCGTAATGGTGCGATCGATAGTAGTACGCGCGAGAAATCGATCCGTGAGTCCTATAGTACCGCGCGTAGTCTAGCTCTTCGAAGATAAATACTCGGAAGGTTCGAAGTAGCTTACGAAGTATCTTTAAGATTAATAGCGTTCTTACGAAATAAGTAATAAGAATTTCCGATAGTTATAAAAGAATTTAATGAACTTCTTCGTCCGCGGAGGCCATCTATTTAGAAAACTAATAGTAAATAGACTAAGTAGACGGGTGATTAATAATAATACTAAGAAGAAGAGAATTCTCGAAGTAATATATAATAATACTAAATACTTTAGACGTAAAGCTATATATTAGCGAATGGCCGATCGTTATTTCTAGGAGAGTTAGTATCGAAACGTCTAGAAATTCGTTAAGATCTACTTAAAATATTAGTTTCGCGAAAGTAGAAGATTATATAACGAGATATTTCTAATATTAGTCGATATACGCTGAGAGTAGATTAATGTCGATTACACTTTAATATCGATATCTTAAGGGAAAAGATATCTTATAGAAGCGCGAAGTAATATAAGCGGCTAAATTAAATTTAGAGACATTATATCTACTAATAGTATAATAGTAGCGAAGTTTCTATACGAAGAGATTATCTATCGTTATAGTTTATTTAGAAGATTAATATATAACGATAAATTTAAGAATAAGAGATAAGTAAAAGAACTCATCGAAAAATATAGAATTAAACGCGTAATTACTTCGGTCTATTATCCTTAGATAAATAAATAAATAAAGATAGAATATAGAGATATTACGAATACTCTTTTAAAAATATACTAAACGAATGAAGAAGATATATAGATACACTATCTTTATACTATTCTTTAGATAGACCGAATAACTATTAAAGTCGGTACCGGGATAATACTATATAAGATTAAATTCTTAGATAGATCGATTCTATCGATTAAGCTTAAGATTACGATCTAGAATATTATAAATTAGAATAAGATTATCGATACTATAGACTTAATTACTATAAGGGCCCGGGCCCTCGAAAGACGAAGTAAAGACCTAGAAGAGATAGTAGCTCATCTAAATAGGATGCGAAGGCTTAGAAAGAAATATTTCGATAAGCGGTATAGTTTATATCTTAAACTATTTAAAGTAAATATACTAATTCTTAGTTATAATATCGTAGAATTAATGAATATATCTATAGAAAAGAAATTAGTCTTTCGATGATTTAGGCCGTTTAAAATTATAGAAACGAATTAAGAGAAGAATACGTATACGTTAGCGGAGCTTAATGAGACTCGGCTAAGTAGTACGTATACTACTAGTCGTCTAAAGAGATTCTATTCGAGACTAGCGAACTTTCTAGTTAATATACCTTCATCACTAGAAGACTTCGTCGACGACGAAGAATAATAACGAATAATGACTCCGGATTCGCCGTACTTAGCGGAGAAGAAAGATTTTATAGACGTAGAGTTCTCTTTCTCGAAGTAGAGAGAAATTTACTTACGCCGTAGCTATAGACTTTAAAATAAGGCGACGAAGTCATTACCCTTAATAGTAATAGTCGAAATTCTCTCTATGATCGACTAAATACGGAGAGAGTATAATAATTTAAATATTCTAGAAGAATCTTTTAAGAGATAAACTACGTAGGGTTTATTATTACTTCTTTCGCTTAGCTATTACGAAGCGATAGAGAAGGTAACGCTCTAAATTTAAAGACTTACGGAAAGTTTATACGGAAGAGAACGGCGGTGAGTATAGTCTTACGCTCGGACCGAACTACGATACGTCTAAATTTACGACCCTATTAGCTCCGGAACCTCGCTAATAAAAAGAAGAAGAGAGAAAATGAAGTATCGTAAATCGTTTAGTCGTAAAGAAAATACTACGAACGTAAGGAAGCGAGCGTATACTCTAATTAACTAAATTTATCTAAACACTATATAGAGAAAAATAAAGTACACTAATTAGCTAAAATTTCACGGCTATCGAGGTAGCCGTTCCCGCCTAAAACGTTGAAAGATAAAGCGAATATTATAGCTCAAAGTATACTTTCACCGGAAAGTAATGACGCTAGAGAACGAGAGCTTTAAGAATTCTCGCTTACTAAGTAAGAATATCGTAAGGTCTTTATAAATAACTAAAAGATTAGTTATAAATAAGATAAATTAGATAGTCGTATAGACTAAAGATAGCGGGGAAGATATATATTAGTGACACTATTAATGACGATACTACTACTAGAAGATTAAGTCTAGTACGGAATTAATCTAGAGAGATAATCTAAAACGTAAAATATCGAGGTTTTATTATAGAGACTCCGAGATATATATACTTTTACTAGAGATAGATATAAATATCTAATTCTTATCTTTCTATTAATCTTTCTTTCGATTACGATTCTACGACTTAATTCTTCGTTACTTATATTATTTCGAATTATTCTAGACTCTCTCGACTCGTTCTTTACTCTTAAAATTATCTTTCTAAGTGAGATTCTAAAAGCGTAAGCTTAGAAATCTTTACATAACTTCATCATTAAGTTTAGTATTTCGACGACGGTAATTCGGACCGAATTATCTTTTTCTTTTCTTTCTTTCTCCTCGGGTTCCTAGCTTAATAATTTACTACGCCATTAAGATATTCGGAAATTCTAGATCACTTTTACCGAGACTTTTAATAATTTACCTAAATTCTACTTCTATGGCCGCTATTAGTAGAGATACTAGATATTAAGTATTTAATGCCGAAATCGTCGAAAACTAGTCTATTCTTACTATTAAATATCTAGACTATATTAGAGAAGTTACGCTCGAAGAAGCTATAGCTACTATAAATTAGAATAACGCGAATCGGGTTAAAGACTTCTATAGCTCTCTTAAATTAAAATATCGATAAATAAGCGAGATTCGCGACTTTATAATCTAACGAGTCTACGACCTCACTAAAGACCTTCTAAATATTCGTGTAGAGTTTTAAAAATACTCTAGTCTATACGCTAAAAAGAAAGAGTTTAATAATAGACGAAATCGTCGCGTAGAGATACGTAATAAGCTACTCTCTAAATACGGCTAAATAAATAATATAAGTCTCTTTAATTATAAGTGTAGAGAGAGAGGCGTTCTTATTCCGCGCGGAGAATTCGTAAAGCTTTCTACTTAAACGTTAATAGAATTCTTTAATAAATTAATTATTTTATACGAAGAGAATATAACTACACTCTTAGATTAGTATTAATTCGCTCGGAAACACTTACTCTAATATAACGTAATCTCTCTACGACTACTATAAGTCGTCTCGCATGAAATAATAGCCCGTCTAGCCCGAATTCGATAGAATCGACACTATAATACTTCGTCGTATCTAGTTACGGGGAACATTTAGATCGTTCTCGACGATAAAATATCTAACGATAATGGGCGAATCGCTAAGCGTAACCGTCCTAAGTGATTAGAGGTACTTAGTCGATACGGATTTATAGAAGCGGCTAGGCTATACTAGGTAGGCGTTCTTTCTATAAACTATAATAATCTAATTACATTTAAAGAAAAACCTAGGCTAGTGACACTACTTACTACGTAAGATTTAATCACTAGGAACGTTTTAGACTCGGGAGTTCATCGACCCGTCACTCATTCTAGTACTAGTAATCTCCCTACACCTCGAACTACGAATTTCGCCGGTCTTATCGATTCTTCTAATACTTTCGTAAGACGTCCGAATACGCGGACTACCCGAGGCGATCGGACTTCTATTCCTGCGGCCTCTACTACGCTTACTCTCATTACCTTAATTTCTATACGATTATAGTAAAGCGCCCTTTCGATACGACCTAGTTCAACGGGTATAGAATAAGAAAGTTTAATATAGCTCACGAAACCGGGAGAAGAACGTTCTATTCTTAGGAGTCGCGAATAAATAAATTAAATAAGAAATAATTCGATTAATATCTTAGGCGTTATAAAGAGACCGCAACTATAGACGATAACCCCTAGTCTAGGCTCCGTAGCTCTAAGTTCCGGCTATAATCTAAGTGTAAAGAAGCCGAGAATTTTAGAACTCTTCTACGGAATCGAGATCGAATAGTAACTTATAAACTAGGGAATACGTATTACTAGTTCTTTCGGAGCCGTCCCATCACTATACTCCCTCGGAAGAGATACGCCCGATAACTTACCGAATTCGATTCCGAATTCTAGAAGCTCTATCGTATTCGCGTGATTAATAATTTAGAAGTATATAAGATAGACGAACTATGGAAGAAATATACCCTTAGTTAGTTGTGAAGATATATAACGATACTACGAATTCAGAGCTAAAAAGATAATTAACGTATTAAGCTTACTTACTAGGTATATATCTAGACGATATATATCCGTCTATCTATACATAGCCGAGAAAGAAATCGCCTTATACTTAGAAGAATTAGAAAGAATCGCTGCGCCTTATGAAGATTCTATGAAGAATCTCGAATAATTAATAAAGTAGTGGGAAGAAAGATTTAGAACGATAAATTACTAAGTTCTATCTAGCTATTCCGACTATAAGGCTATCGATATCTCGAGTAGTGCTCTTCGAAGCGCCCTACTAGATTCTAAACATAATGGATAGGTTAATTAGTCTTTCATCGATACGAGAATTATAGTAAATCGGAAAGAATTATATATAAGATATACTATTATCTTAGGCGCCGTATTCCTTTTCTAGATTAACTAATATAGAAACGTAAACGCACCGATAGAATTTAAAGCCTAGGGAAACGTCGACGATGATATAAGACGACTCATTATCTTTAACGACGACTTAATAGGTAAAGGGCATCATTAGCTGATCTTCATAGCCGATGAAACAACGTAGTCGTACTCGGTCATTAATTCGACATAAGGTAGATTAGATACGACTAAGATAGCACTCGATTTCTTCGTTCGGTAATTAAAGAAGAGCGTTTTCAGTATTTCACCCCGGGAAATACGCCTAGAATCTAATCTTTAGTAGAACATCAGTAGTTATGGGCTCTAGGTAATTAAGAATTCTCTAGCGATCATTAATATGGAAACTTATGAGACGGCTCGCTTATAAATGGCCTTATCTAATACTTAAGTCGATATCGAGAATCGTTTCACTATCGCCTTAAAGATCTATAAGATGATTATGCGTAAACCGAAGCGTAGTGAAGATTTAGGGGCGTTAAAGGGCTCGAGTCCGAAGGAGTTAGATAAGAGATAATTAGATAACTTCGTAGAGCGTTTAAAGAATATAAAAAAGAATTAATATTTCCGAGAAGAATAGGCGAAGATTATAGTTAAATCTTAAGCGAGGCCGTTAAGGAAGCGAGCGATAATAGGAGGGATGTAATGGAAGAAGTTAGAAGTGGTGAATAGCGTTATGATTAGCTGGGGCGCCGACCCTAGACTATAGTTCTTCTTATATAGTTCTGGGGAACTATCTTTTATATAATATAAAAGTAACTAAGTTACTAATAGAGAGGACTTCCCCTAGTTAAGTGTGCGCGTTAAGAAGAGACTATACTCACCGCCGTATGAGTTAATGCTCATAGCTAGTAGCCTCGCCCTAGTTTAATACTAATCTACTCTAAGATCTATAAGGAATACGTAGAATATATAACGAAGATATTAGAGACCCTTTAGAAATATTAGTTATCGATTAAACTAGAAAAATGTAAGTTTCATAAAGATAGTGTTAAATTCTTAGAATACGTAGTCACCCGAGAAGAACTTAAGATGAACCCCGATAAGGTTAGAAGTGTGTTGGAATGGTTAGAACTAACTACACTAAAGAAACTATAAGCGTTCCTAGGATTCGCTAACTTCTATCGAAAGTTTATACGAAATTATTTACGAATTACTGCACCCCTAATAAACTTAATAAAGAAAGGAGTCGCGACCTTTACTTTAACGAAGCTTACTAGATAGGCGATTAAAAACCTTAAGAAGACGTTTACTAAGGCCCCGATTCTTACGATCTTTAACCTAGATCTATAGACGCTCCTTAAGACGAATGTATTAGACGGCGCGATCGCTACGGTCCTTACATAGGTAGAACGAGATGAGAAGATTAGGTTAGTCGCCTACTTTTTACGAAAGATAATAGAACCGGAACTTTATTACGATATTTACGATAAGGAATTACTCGTAATAGTAGAAGTATTTAGATACTAAAGAGTATATTTAGAAAAATCTAAATATCTAGTGAAAGTCTATTTAAATTATAAGAATCTTCTATATTGAAATACGACTAAGACACTTAATAGAAGATAGGTGCGATGGGTAGAAATACTTACTATATATAATTTTAGAATCTACTATGTTAAGGGAAAAGAAAACGGCCGAGTAGACGCCCTTAGTCGACGATTAGACTATATAAAGAATATAAAGCTAACCTCGTTGACTTTACTACGATAAGAAGGAAAATATCTCACGTATATATAATTAGCGCTCGCAGTAGTAGAAGTAATCTCCGAGGGAGACGATTACCGATTTAATCTAAAAACTAATATAACGAAATATCACTTCGTAGATAGGGTGCATAACGAAGTTATACGCCTAGAGATTATAAAACATTACTATAACGATTCGCTAATGAAATATCTAGGAGCCGATAAAATAATTGAGCTCATTACCCGACACTACGATTCTTAGAAGTATATGAGATAAGAGATCTAAGAATTCATTAATTAGTGCGAAGTGTACGCGTAGATTAAGTACGTAAGATATAGACCTTACGGACTACTAAAGTCGTTATAGGTTCCTAACGAAGCCTAAATATTCATTATATTCGATTTTATTATAAAACTACCTAAGTTATAAGAATTCCTTACGAAAGTAATCTACGATAGTATACTAATAATATATAATAGACTAACGAAGTTTTCATACTTTAGACTATATCTTGAGAAATTAACAGCGAAGAAATTCGTATATAAATTCTTACGAATAATTTTCGCTAATTATAGAATATCGAGAGAAATTATTATAGATAGAGATAAACTCTTTATATTAAAATTTTAGAAAGTATTAATAAAGCTACTAATAATAAAGTATAAACTATCGACGTCGTTTTATCCTTAGATAAATAGATAAATAGAGAGAATAAACTAAACCTTAGAGTAATATCTAAGAATATACGTTGATTATAGTTAGACGAACTAAATAAGACTACTATTAGTTATATAATTCTACTTTAATAATTATAAGTCGACAATAGAAATAAGTCTATTTTTTACTAACTATAGGTTTCATCTACGACTTAAAGAAGTTATAGACGAAAGTCTAAATCTAAGAGCTAAAAGTATAGCTTTAATTATAAAGGAACTTTATAAATAATTTAAATTAGATCTACGATTTTTTATAGAAAGGATAGTATAATATATAAATAAGAGAATAATCGAGGGATCGCTTCTACGAGAGAGAAACCTCGTTGTTAAGGATCCCTACTGATCCTAACTGGGTTAGGGTTCTCAGCAACAATCCT
>NW_015971597.1:0-187079 GCF_000835475.1 Cladophialophora bantiana CBS 173.52
ACTCCTTCCTTTCTTGGACGTCACGTGATCCCTTCAGCCTCATTCCCCGAAGCTGTCCCTTCGGTTGAGTTTCCTTCCCTGTGCGTCCTTCGCAGGTTCTTAAGGCTGTGTCCAACACAGCGCTAGGCCGGGAACGAGAGTAAAACCCACACGACTTAAACCAAGTTTAGTCGTAGAGTAAGGCAGAAAAAACTGGCTCCGAGCTAGGAGCAGACGGAGGATCCGTAAAACCGCGGAAAGCGCTTCTTTCGTCAGTACGCTGTCATTATTCTAATATTGCAGAACTCACAATTCTTACTAACAAGGCTAGCACCATAGCCTAACTGAGACTAAGTGTTCAGCCGGACTTCCTCGTACGTAAGAGACTATATACATGTTAGCAGCGTCTCTCACCCGAGTAGGGTGGGTAATACTTACACATCTTATGGTTAATCTAAACGAGGAAGAAAGAGACGAAGAAGGCCATAGTAAAGGGCTTAAGAACCAAAGCAAAGGCTGAAGTGAATTGAACCTCACCCGCATTACTGTAACAATACAAAACGGCTGTCTCATCTAAATCGAGTGGGAATTCAATCACTTACTATTGTTAGTGAATGGCTATTCAACTACCATATCATTGTCTTCGTTATTAACAATTGAGACGGCCTATTCATACGATGGATCAAGGCTGTCTTTATACTCGCAGCGACTCGAGGGCGAGCCGCTTTTTGGAGGGGGGGCAACTGTCACGAACCCACCGTTGTCCCCAAGTACTCTACGCCCTCCACCCGAATCGGGTGGACGATATAGAAAGAAAAGGAAAGGATAAGGCAAAGGACGGTTGAGGCACAAGGCTATCGGTTAACGCTGCCTTACCCTTTTCACGTGACAGAAAGAGGGGAAGCTATAAGAGTCTCCTCTCACCTAAATCGGCTGAGAGAGAACTCTTCCTTTTTCTCAAGCGTTGAGTCGTTGTCAATAGGGCTACGTGAATAGAACAAGGCATTCAGCTACTCCAATTCCTTTGTACCTACTGCGTTGCGTAGGTCCCTGATAGAAGTGCAGCCTAAGGAGCGAATACACCAAACGGAGAATTTTGATATTCGAGCATATTCATTGACTCCCGGTTTAGAGACATGTCGGTGACATTAAATATGTGTCGATATTCGAAAACAAAGGCAGTACCAGGGGCTGGGAGGTAGAATCCCAGCGTCCATTTCTCTCCTGATCCGTGCATTATGGCCCCCCAACACTCGCATTTATGATGACGAATGCCATTTATCTCTGACAGATGCCCTACCAGCTGAGTCCGGGCCATTCAAAGCACAAACAATCTCTTGCCTCTGGACCATGATGGTCTGGCAGCAGACGGGTTTATCCCTTTTTCGGAAGCACAGCAGTCTGCTTTGCTCTCTTGTATACGATATCTGATGTTTCAACGCTGGTGATCTCGTCACGTTGGACGTTTGAACGGATGAGCCTCCGTGTTCAAGACGTACTGATCCAAATCGATCACTCCGGGCTGTGAAGATCAGCTGAAAGTACTTCGAAGTTTCTGCAAGCCGCAAGCTCTGGAGGTATTGCATCAGCGCCCTGAATTCTCTCTTAAAATTCTGTAATTCTTACCCCCATGGAATTAGGTTGTGTAGGTCGTCCAGGAACATTGACGTTGTTGATGCCTGCGTTAACATTTTCCATGCTGTATCTTGTCTCTAGCATTCGGTGTAAGATGGAAACAATCTCGACAGCCTCTGGACGAAGTAAGTATGATGGCACGCTGACGTCGGATAAGCCCTTTGGCAACTCGTCTTTCCCCTTCCTGTTTCCGACGTGCTCCATCCCAGTCACGGCCGTCTGGCGTCTGGCAGGGAAGCATCTGGATAATCTCTGGCAGGATTTCAGTAGGAAATGCCTTATGGACGTAAATGTACCCTTGTATTAGTTTTGCCCCCTATATCTTCGTGATCTGGCCCCGAAACCAGCCGCCCACCGAGTAGGAACATTCCACCAGCGAAACAACTTGGGCGCTGTCCTTCGGGTTTGAGGGCGATACTGTCTTGGTCGGCCTTTGCGGTGCCCAAGAATAGAACATCCTTATTGCCAGGAAGCGTTGGCCTAAAGAGCAGGTTCTTCTCAACAGTATCCATCAAGTCTTTACAGAGGTCCTCGTGAACGGGTCCCCGACTGTCTAAGAGCGAGTACATTTTGGGAGAGCATTCGTACGGGGAAGCTGCCATGGCGCTAATGCTGAAGTCAACTTCTCATCTTGCCCACTGATGAACGTAGACTATATGCCTTGGAAGTGCCATTCATGGGGAGGGAGACGTGGATGACGATCTGGATGCAATGGACATAGAATAGAGTTTGATATCTGATATTTGAATTCCCATGGGTTTAATTATGCTTCTGTGCTGGTTGCTTGACCATCATACACAATCGTAAAGGCAGATTTCCACTCGTCAACTGACTAATCTTCTCCAAGAGCAAGTATTTGTGAGCATGAGAGTGGGGATCGAGCAGATTCTAAATAATAATTAGTGTCTTCATTCAAAACGAAGACTGAAAGCCTGCTGCATTAATTCGATTTGGCCTCCAGACTGCTGAGTCGAGGCTTGATTTCGGCGGGGTCATTCTTCAAGATGACGAGGTCTTATTTCAAGGGGAGGTTTTTGTAGTGGTTATTGGTAACACTAAATATACACCTCAGGAGTGCTCAATAACGTCGTCAAAGCGGCCGCTATATCAGGTGTGATTGACGGTACAGGATGAATGACAGCGGGCCATGATTGCTAAAGGTAAATGAAATTCTAATTGTGAATGAACAGCATCTTCGATCTAATAGTGAATGACTTTGCTCTTGTCAGACTGTGCCACTGATATTTTGAATCCTCCTCGCCTCCAGCTGGGATGGCAACTGTAAAATGGCCAGCCAAGACATCCATATTGGGCGCGAAGTCACCAGCAAGATTCTTGCAGCAATAGGGCGGCAGCACCTTTGTCCCGACACGGAACTGGTGTAAACCGAGTCGGTCCAGTAGTGAAACTGCACGCTTGAACAGCGACGACTAGCCCAGCAACAACATCCCAACCCGAGACATGAGAGCTTCTTCGTCACAGAGAGCCCTCATACAAACGCAACAATGATACTTTTGCGTCTCCATCATTCTATTCCGCAGGTTTGGGAATGAATAATACGGCCGAAAATGACGGTGCCTTTGTCCCTTCGCTCACCCTGCAACGCAGGCTCGAGATCCCAGACCAGAAGAAACACCATCTCGATTCTCTCCTCCGCTTGCTAGACGCCCTCATTTTCCTGCATTTGGGTATCCTCTATGTCTGCGACAATCTTACGTTTCTCCTCTTTCTGCGCGCGCTGAACCAAGTGGTGCATGTCCAGCATCGGCCGCCAGCCATTACACCTGTTATCGTCGCAAACCTCATCTGCGTCGTGACGCATCTTCTACAGAACAGATCGGGGGCCAAGCGACTCTATGGAGGTGTCATCGTCGACTTTGTCGGAGAAAATCCAAGATCGAGAACATCCATGCTGATATTGGACCTGATACTCTTTTCCTTGCAACTGGTGATGCTAGTGGTCGGGCATGAGAAGCAAGTTGTTTCGGGAGATGCCCTCGCGCTCGAAGAGCCACAGCCGCAGGATCTGGAGTCTGAGGAAGCCGGCCAGTTGAGGTCACGTGCTCGGGAGCATTTAGATGCGCCAGAAGAAGGGATCGAGCTGCAGAGTCTTTTGCCCGATGGGTCGGCGGAGGACGGCGCAACGCATCAGAAACAAAATGAATCGCCGCGAGATGATGATGTGATACTGCTGGATCTGAAGAAAGGAATCAAGGCCTTACTCAGAAGACCAATGCCTGTTGCTTCGCCCGCCACGATTGAAAATACTCAAGCTCGTGCAAGTCTTGCTGCCTTCTTAAGACTGGCTGCAGCAAGGGCAAGGGCGGGCTGAAGAAATGGCGTCGATGGGTCACGATCTAAACCTTACCAAGTGCGACTCTATCGGCGACTCATAGATGATCGGAGACCAATCAATATCAAGGCAGTTTTCCAGCGCATGATACGGAATGATGCCGTGCACGCCCATCTTCAGCCGCTCACGTCTACACCGCCTGCAGCAAACTGCGGACTAGTCGCTAGTTGGGTTGACATGCATATCGGCTTGGTCGAACCGTGTTGATGATTATGACTGCGTCAAAGCAGAGTTTGATAGATCATTTGTCGTCTCGCTACCGCCACTCTACTGTGCGGAAGCTATAGGAAGTACAGGGACATGGAATCGGCCATGTCGGGTTCATCTTACAGAGCTTGCGATGCGTACCAATGGAGGAATCTCGTTCAGAATGCCCCGCTTTCGACTTACGCCCACGAAATTGGTATCAAAGGCAGTACAGCGAAAGGATTGTATAATGATCTGTAGAAACCAATAAGACTTGGTGAACGACAGATATAGACGGTGCAGGGAGCACTTTGATACCCATGCCACGAGTTGCAAATGTTGAACGTGTCCGTGTTCTACCTCAGCCTTGCTCAGCCTTGTCCTCATTGCTGCCTGCCGTGTGCTGTGTACCCAGTAATTACTGGTTACCTCGTAGGGCTCCGCCCGAACTCAGCCTTGTCAAGCGCACCCTCCCCAAAAAATATAGCTGAAAGTGCAGCATTTCAATTCTCCTTTCCTCGACGGCGACCCCGTTCTTTTCGCTGTTCATATACCTCAGCAACGATGCGCCATCTCCTCCGTTCAGTACCACGACTGCCCGCTCGCCTGCCCATGCGAGCAGCATGCAGTGGCGCCGCGTTGCACAACCCGCCGACGCAGAGACGACATTACTCGAGATCTGCCCCTCCCACGTCCTGGCTCCCGGTTCCCTTTGTGTGAGTTCCCCTCTGCAACCTCCTTTAGCGATGGTCCTTTTCTTGAATGTTTTGTTCTCCTCTTCAATAATCTGAGACAAGAAGCGGCTGACACGTGGTATCTGTCAGGACCGAAACAATAGCTGGCCTGACGCACACGACAGACCTGTTCTCCCGTCTTCTCAAGGAGCGAATCGTCGCAGTCTACGGCGAAGTCGACGACCGCATGGCCGCCACGGTCACCGCATCCCTATTATACCTCGAGGCCGAATCTGACCGTCCCATTTCAATGTACATCAACTCTCCCGGCGGGAGCGTCACGGCCGGCCTCTCGATCTACGACTGCATGAACTACATCGTCCCCGAGGTCTCAACGCTCGTGCTTGGCCAGGCCGCGTCCATGGGGAGTCTACTCCTCGCGGGAGGCGCGGCTGGCAAGCGTTACTGCCTGCCCCATTCGAGCATCATGCTCCATCAACCTAGCGGCGGCCACTACGGTACCGCAGCGGACATTGCGATCCACGCGAAGGAGATCCTTCGGATACGCACGCAGCTGAACAGGATCTACGAGCGGCATCTGACAGGCAAAAAGAAGATGACGGTCGATGAGATCGAGAAGATGATGGAGCGGGATTACTTCCTGAGCGCGGAGGAGGCGCTGGAGTTGGGCGTGGTGGATGAGATTTTGGCCAGCAGGAAGAAGAAACCCGAGGCGACGACGACCGAGGAAACGTGAATACTTGACCGAAAACGAAAATCCACGAATCATGCTGAAGATACCAACTCCTTGGGTTTATCCTTGAGAAGCAGTACTCGGGCAGGCCATCAAAACCCTGTACAACACTAATGACTATACATCAAGAGAGGGTCTGTATGGGTGGGCCTACATATCGCTTCTCAACTCCCCCGGGACCAGGCTTCCAGGTATCGAATAACAAAAATCGCCTCTCGAAACGGCAAGGGACGGTTAGAGAGTCGCATATAGAAAAGGGACTCTCCCCTCTCTCAAGCCAAAGAAAGAATCTCGCGTCGAGGAACACAGCGGGCTCGGTGGCGGAGAAACAGCCGCTGCGTTTGTTCCAGAGGGATATGCAAGGGGATGGAAGTCAGAAGAAAGAGAGGCGGTTTTCGTGCATGAGCGAAACTGAGCAAGGTGATTTGTGACTACAAAGCTGATAAGGCTCCCTTCCCAATTTCATAAAAACCTGGAATCCTCGCCCTGCTCAACGTATGTATAGTACACCAAATACACAACTCCCCGCTTCGAAACTTCCTACGGTGATTGATCATGTGGCCTGGCTCTCTGCCACCTGTAAAAAAAAAAAAAACCCACGTATGTAAAGGCCCATTTCCTCCTCTGGGGATGTCCAACAAGGCGCCGTCCTGCTCGCGAACAAAGAAGACAAATGCGTCAATCCCACTAAATGCTCTGAAAGATGATGCTCACACTTCTTTTCAAATCCCAAACTCTTCTCAAAATAACTCAAGCTCTCGAACAAAAAGGAGAAATCGTTCAGATCATAAATCATGACATCATGAAGTCCTCAAGCCAGCGAAAGGATATCTTGTTTCTTGCAGGTCTTCAATCCTCGTTGTCACCAGGTACCCCGTCGAGCGGGAGTGGAACTCCGACTGGGCATGGGCGATAGTCGCTTTCTTTTTGCTGGAGGCCTTCCGTCATTGCCATTGTCATCGTCTTCATCTTCATCTTTCACTTCTTCTATTACTTGTGCTTTGGTATCCTGCTCTAACGACTCGAGCATTCTGCTCCAGAAGAAGACATCCTCGGTGTCTTGCATCATGTTTGCCATACTTTGTTGTCGCTGACATATCTCGATCAGAACCGACTTTGACAACTCGTTGTTGTTCTGCACATATTTTAGTGCCGTATTGAAACTCCGACGTGCGTCAGCATAGCGGCCTTTGGCGTGTTGTTGTCGCCCAAGTCTGCGATAAGCAAGTCCCACCCGCCAAAGATCTATGCTTCCTGGGATTTCTTTCAAGGTTGTCAGTCTGCGCTGCACTTGCGAACAAATCTCTTCGGCTTCATCGAATTGGTCTTGGGCCACAAGTCTGTAGGCTTGAAGGAGCAGGAAGTATACTGATAATCCCGGAGACACGGCGTCCACTTCGGAAATTTGCGGTAACCACTCTGTCAAATCCGCCTCGGGATCATACCACAGGAGGTCCAGGGCTCGATTAAGTCGGACTTCATACAACAGCTTGTTGCGCTTGTCAATCCGCGTCTCAAGACCATCGTACATGGAGCGGGCCGCACGGGTGTATAGCTCTCGCAGCTGGTCGACCTCAAGTTCGCCGAAAACGCTGAAGAGTGCGTAACGCGAATCCTTCGGATCTAGGAAAGTATGAGCCCATCGCTGGACACTCCGTAAAAGTAGCGCAGCAAGCTTAGGGTGGCCACTCTGAGCCACCCTGCCCACTTCGAAAAGTAAAGCCATTGGTATTTCATAATACCAGGACTTGAACAGCTCGGGATTCTGGAAACCTGCAAAGGCCTTATTCCACTGTACCCACGCAAGATCCCGCTTTCCGTTTTCGAAAAGATTAAGCCCTGCGGTTAGACTCGAAGAGAGGAGACGAGATGCCTGGCGGCCACGATTATGTTGGGTTGACGACATTGCATCCCAATCACCGTGAACGAATGCGTCATGGGTCCATCCACGAAGATTGAAGAGAAACTGCTCAGCGACACTAGCAATGCGAAATCCTTCGGGTGATGGAACGACAACGGTCTGGCGCGGTTCTGCCGGGTTTGACCAAGGTATCACCGCCTCGGAAACCGGAGAAGGCGGGGGTGTCGAAGGCGTAGGCGACAGCTCTGAAGGCTGCGGCGAAGCCTGTGGCTGAGATGATTTGCGACTTCGTTTCCTTTTCAAAGCACGCTCGGCTTTTCTCTTCAGAGCATCTAGATCCACGTTTCTGCTGGCTATCGGAGCCTCGCCTTCAATAATCTGCTTAGCCTCGTTCTCCTTGAGGTACTTTCGCAAACCCCAAGCCTTTATTTTGTTCTTGTACATCTTCTCACTGGGAGATGGGTTTAGCACTAAGAATAATATTGTCAGTAGCTGGAGCTCACCTTGCCCATAATCCATGCTCATCCTTCATGATTTTCATCACCTCAGGTAAAGGACGATTGTCTTTCATGTATAGACGAGTGAAGACCGGCCGCCATTTGTCCCAGTCTGCTCCAGACGGAGGGCGGCATTGATCTCTGCTGGGAGATGCCATCGATTCAAAGATTGCTAGTCGTGCACGATTGCGGAGTCATAGAGTTGACGGGGAGGCAAAAAAGGTCGAAGGGCGGAGGATCACTAAATCAAAAAGACGGGATCATAGGAGGCTCGGCGGGCTTAGCTTCATACAAAGGTATATCCCATAGAGGAAGACGATGAGTACCAAAGGTCCCTTGACAGCGCTGAACTCAATGGGTAAGTCACACGAGGCACGGTGTCTAGGTGGTATAGAAGGGGAGGGGTTGGGCGATGAAGAAGTGAAGTTCGAGATGCGGCTGACCAAAGTTCCCTTCCATGTCTGCCAAGACATACTTACCAAGATCGAACTAGCCGCTCGCCGCTGGGATGGTCCGCGTGCACATGACACATCGCAGCACAAAGCGGCGGGAAGTGGCAGTGTCTGACAAGGCATCATTTCTCGTTTTCCATCATAGATTCACTGGAGGCGTGCAGTCATCGAGGTGGCTTTTCGCTTATATCCGTCGAGTTCACGCCTCTTGCCTCTAATTTCGTGACTGCGGCTCTACCAGGTCTCCCGACCAACATGTCAAACTATAAGGAAAAGGGCCCATCTCGTCGGTCGGGCACCTCAAGACCTCGTATGGTGCTCAATGGGCACCGAATAGGCAGTGCCTAGGCAAGCCGCATTCAAAAATAAGTGGCGTAGCCTGACCTAGAGCATGTAACTTAGGAGCGGTTGACAACAACGAAGTGCAAGTTGTAGCTAACAGTTTGGGATATATGACACAGCGCTACTATTCCCAACGGCAAACAGAATACTTTATACTCATAAATAAAGGTCACGTTCGATCAACAGTAAATCACTTTCCTCTTGTCAGACCATGGCACTTGTTTTTGAAATGGGCTCGCAGGGTATTTTGAACAACTCAACGGGTCAGACAGGCAGCCACTCAAGCACTTGACCAAAAGCCCTGCAAGGAACTTCGGCGCGTCGAAGGCACCCAGCCAGTCACCATCCAGCGCTTCCAGAGCCTGGCCCTCCCCCTTTGGCACTATGCGCAAGTCATGGCCCTCACGGCCCCCTTGCCCCGTTCCAACGCGTGGAGTAGTCATCCCTCCCGTTTGGTGGCTTAGCACGGCAGATTTCCATCAACCTTTGAACGTCGCGTTTTGGAACTCTCTCTTTCTCTCCCGTTGCATACTAAAGCCCTTCGCATTACAGTGTGGAAGCCACCCGCACCCGAATCCTCTTCTAACCCACCGGTTTTGGATCACCTCCCTGATAGATTGGTCCGATGCACGGCCATGGTGCAAGTTGCCGACGTGGTCGACGATACCCTCATATCCAACCTCGCGGCTCGTCTCCAGCAACTGGCGGACGAGGTAGAGCGAGCCTTCACCACCGGATCTCGAAATGTTCGCACAGTCCTCCGTCGCCAGCATATCAACACCGTTCATCCAACTTCTGCTCGACCGCTATGCAGACTTCTTGGCGAAGATCAACTGATGAAAGCCCTCCGTCTACTGTCATTGCAATTAGCTCTGTTCACCCTCGCCCGGGTTTATGACGAATGCCACGTCGCTCTATGTCGAGCGATGGCGGCAGCCCGGAAAGGCGATATTCTCTATGAGGGCTTCAATCGCAATCCGTGCGTTGATCTTCGACTGCTAGCCGATCAAATTGGTCTGCATAAGGAGATTGTTGAAGACCAAATAATGCTCGAAACAACTTATGACGACATGGCGCCATTGCGGGCCATATGGAAGCCTGTCCTGCCTATGTCCTTTGACAATCTGTCCCAACTTCATTCTCTTTCTGATCTTTTGCCTGGTGAGCAGCGACCCAGCCATGAGTACGCAGGGATTGGCGGAGGTGGAGGGTCCGATGTCATCAGCGCGAGTTTGCTGGGACACTTGTTGCGACGACATAAGAAGCGAATGGACCTCTTGATCTCTACACGAACCTGGGCAACAGGATCCCAGGGGAAAAAGGGGTCCAAGCTTGGGATCAAGCGTGAGGTATACAACCATGGTGGAGCAGTGGAAGCGCACGGGCGCCCTGTTGCTGGAACCTTTCGGGTGAAAAATGACACTACCGCTGAGGGCCGCGACCTTGAAGCAATTCCACTCCCGTATCATTCCCAGATATTTATGGTACTCGACCAGGGCGAGTCGAAATCGCAGATCTCGGAGGACGACAAAGCTGATCTTACAGATCAATTCCATGCCGTGTTGGATCAGGCTAAGCCCTCAATAGAGACTGTTCTCATAGTAGACACAGGCGGGGATGTCTTTGGTGCCGATTCCAATGGAGCTGCGACGCCGGACCAAGACTATCGGGTTCAGAAAGCGATCACCCCCCTTTCATGCCACTACAATCTCGTGACTGTCGTGGTGGCTCCCGGTGTCGATGCTCCAAATGATGCACCACAAAAGGCCTCGAAGGCAGGCGGCATGGTCTATAAGCCCACGAAAGAGGAGAAAGCGATGCTTCTTGATTTGCTCGCGAGTAAATATAGAATGGACGGTTCAGACCCCAACAGATTCGGCAAGACAACACTAGCTTTGCAGGCCCGATTACGGGGAGTGGTTGGGTGGACTTCGTTGGATCTTCCGCCTTATGTCATTGACACGTGGGAGAACCCCTGGAACAGCTTTGTGTACATCCGGGAGTGCATGAGCGATATCATCTTCATGCCAACACCAAAGCTACTACCGCTAATTGAGCCGGCGAGGGGTAAAGGAAGCCTATGACAGCGACAGCGACTGAGAAGGCTGTGAGCCGTATACCATGCAGGTAGTGGCTTTGCTGCCCGTGATGGACCCGAATACTGGGGATCGAAGGGGTCGTAGGACCTGATAGAGCGACGGAACTTCCTCTGGACTCCTGCTACGCAAGGCTGCGGGATCCTCAAATTCTTGGCAAGGCTACCACTTGCAAACCTTGCACCCTGTTTTTCTTCCTTCGCACTCTGTACATTAAGTTTAATACATTTCTACACCTGTGTCTTCCTTGAAGGCCAATATAATTACCCGATATCAAGGTCATCAGTGTCAAAATTATGGCGAATACAACTCTTGCGCCCTTATCAGACGAGGAATTAACCAAGCTGGGCAACTTGGCAATTGAGGCAAAGGCAAAGGCATACTGTAAGTGAACCGCAAACCCGAAGTGGATGAAGACAGAAGCGCATTTCGTAAGCTCCCACTAGGAGGAAATGTATTCGCCCAAAAGGGGAAAAATGAAGTCCTGCTTTGGACAAAGTGAAAGAAATCTATCTTGCGGCCGCTATCCCTCCAACTACCAAACCCCCAGGAACATTGTCCTGGTTCATCAATATCATCCATTGACTCCGTCATCGATATCTCCTAGGCCCGTACTCCAACTTCCGCGTCGGGGCCTCCGTCCTCCTCTCAGATGGGACATACCATACGGGCGCCAACGTCGAAGTCGCCTCGACCCCCGTAGGCATCTGCGCGGAGCGGTGCGCCATCGCACCGATCGTGGCCTCGATGCCTCGTCCCAAAATGCCCGCCATCCGCGCCATCGGGGTGGCGACGGACATTTTCCCGCCAGCGTCCCCCTGCGGGATGTGTCGACAGTTTATAAACGAGTTTGCTACGTCGAGGGACTTGCCGATCTACATGTACGGCAAGGACGGGCTGGAGGGAGAGGTGGTCCGGATGACGATTGGCGAGCTATTGCCTATGAGTTTCGGACCGAATGATATAGAGAGAAATCCTGGGAAGTGAGAGAAAGTAGGTTTAGGGAAGATATTAAAAGGATAGTAAGAAGCGATGACGAAGAGAAGGTCTATATACTCGGAACTTAGTATAAATCTTGATACTTTTATATGTTTACTCAACTCTAAATACTTCCCCCTCCAGTCAGTCGGGGGAAGCAAAAAGATTCAATTTCTCAGGCCAAGCGTCTGATCTTACCTTCCCCCCTGATAATCGGTTCCGCTGTAGGTGCTGCGGCTCCTGTCCTCCCTCCGGTTGGGAGCGTTCTCGAGCAATCTTCCAGCAGCCACAGGAAACCGATTGTTTTCAGATGATAGCCATGTACAATATTGCAGGTTTTCAGCTCTTAGTATCGTTATTAATATTCTAGGAGACCCACAATATCATATGTTTTTGGAATTGATGGATGACATGGCTGAGACCATCTGCTACCCTTTTGGCAAACGCAGCGAACGCTCATATCATCCATCAACAGGGGGGAAGGCCCCGCCCGCCAAACCCGATCAAAATTGAATCTTTTTTTCGGTACATATCCCAGACTCGAAGTGGTTGCTTGTGTGAAGGTCTCTTTATATTCATTGTTTGCACTTCTTCTCAAATGGGGTCATATGTTGACCAGATCTGCGGGCCCACAAACTATAACACTGTTAATCCAGGTTAGCGGAGAACTGGGTATAGCTTTGCGAGGGTATGGTACTGACCGCAAAGGAGGATGTAGATAAGGGGTGAGGCAGTACGTGGATCATCGAGCACGGGGAAGAGTAGGAGCAGAGGCTTTGGCACGTGGAAGGAATATTCACTGTTCCTCTCTTCTTGTCTCGTCCGGTTCATCATTATGCCAGCGGCTCAGAAGACATCTTCCGGGTCGACCTTGAAATTCTCCCCATTCTTCCTGACATGGATTCGGTCCTTGTCCCGGTCAAGAGGCTTCCTCATGTCCAGCGCGTCCTCTCCCTCCTTTGAGACTCCAGTCGGATCATCCGCATAGTACTTAACCACTATGCGGTAGGTCGAGTAGCCCATGCTTTGATACATTTTGATGGCGTTCTTGTTGCTCGCCCGAACAAAGAGATCCACGAACCAGGCATCCTGCTGGTTGCAAGCCTTTTCCAACGACTCGGTCAGAAGTTTCCCATATCCCAGCCGTCGATATTGTGGGGCTATTGACAGAGCGGTGATGTGACCATGCCACGGTAAGTAATGTGGTGTTCCTCTGCAAGAAATGTCTCTTAGGACGGATTGTCTGGGTTCAGAGAAGAGCTGGCCACTTACTGTAAGTGAGCAGGCGATGTCTCAACCTTGCCAATGATATAGCCGACTATCCGGCCGTGCTCTTCGATGCATTGAAACAGCGAAGGCCATCTCATCAGATATGTCAGATAAAAGTTCAGGTCATAGTTTTCCGTGTACGGATCGAGGTTGCACAGGTTGAGATGGAACAAGTCCGATGGCTGGACTCTCCGAATGGTCGGCATGGCAATTCATTTCCATGGGACAAGGAGCATTGAATTGAGTCCGGAGCTGAGGTTCACAAGGGAAGAGTCAATTTATTCAATTTATCGAGGGCTTTGCTGCTGATTGTGGGGAGCGAGGAGGAACCTGTGACTCCAACGAAACGCGCCGTCCCGCGAGTCACTTTGGTCATTGTCCCCAAAAAGCCCACTGCTGCCCACCGGTTTGCGCTGGTCAGACTGGTTCGCGAGCCGAAATAATCACGGGCGACTTTCACTTGCTGCTCAGGACTTCTGCTGTTTGGACAGCTGCGCTTTTTACGGACAGACAGGGCCTCCAGAGACATGCTTCCACCTTCATGATAGAGCTTTCTTTGCTTAGACGAGCATAACCCACCATCAGTCACCTATACTCGGTATTCTGTCCTCCCTCCCCCCTGCATACGAGTCCGCAACATGACCGCCCCATCTCCACCAACCTCCCCGACAACGCCCTCGCGAAAGCGCAGGTCACTGCTCCTGTCCAACGTCGAAATACAATCCCAAGATGCGACGTCCCCGAGTCCGTACACCAGCGGGACCACAAATGGCACGACGTACTCGAGGAGATCATCGCGAACGTCGCAGACCTCTTACCTGCCTCGGTCCCCGTTGACACCTCGCCCCATGTCCTCCAAGTCTTCCCGACCTCCCTCATTCTCCCAACAGCGCAGACCAAGTCGGACGAGCATAAATAGCAACAGGAGTATAGAACACTACGGCGACGGCAACGGGCTGGGAAACTTGGCCGACGAGCTGGAGCAAGCTTGGGGCGAGGAAGAGGAAGGAGAGGGCCACTCCAACTTCCTCGACGGCTTAAGAGAGGGTGAGGTAGGCCAGGATTCTTCGATGATGCGCGACCCACGCAGCCCCTACGAGATAAACGATATGCACGATTTTGGGTTTGGGATGGTCCTGCAGAGTCCGCATAGCCAATATGACGGGCAACCTCCCACGCTGCGCGTTCCCCAGCCTCGACCGAATTCGCAATCCCAAGAGAGCAAAAAGCCAGGACACCAGAGACAAGAGTCCGCCTACGACGGCTCAGACTACGGGCCAGATTCAGAGGCGGACCAAGAAGAGGATGTCATCCCACCGATCCTACGAAAACGAATCCGCGACATCGAGAACCTCACACGCATGTGCGTCAATCCCGAAGACGCAGTCAGTGAAGGCGGTGGCACTGTCCGCCGAGTCATTCATGGCTTGAAGGATCTCGGTCCACAGGCAAACATCGAGTACGGAGTCACCCGGCTGATCACGGCATATACATCTATGGCCTCTCACCGGACACACAAGACCCGAGATCTGTTCACCCAGTCACACTCACTCATGTACGGGGGAACTTTATGGCAGCTACCTGAGGAGATGATCGACTTACTCCTTGATGATATTACCAGTTTATCGTCGACCCTCCCTTTCCTTCGTCCGCAGAATCCATTGTTGTCCCTCCAAATCCTGGCCTCACAGACTGAAGAACTGTCGCACACCCTCCGCTCTTTGACCGATCTGCTCCAGGAATCCCGTCTTGCGGCCAGTGCCGCGACGAGAAAGCTCAAATCGGTCCGTGACATGGTGGAGGACATGTCGCTGGACGAAGAGCTGGTGGAGAACAGTATACTCTTGATCCAGGCCGGGGATTGGGATCGCAGGTGTCGGGAGAGGCAGGCAGCACGAACATGTCAAGAGGTCTGCGAGGGGTTTGCAGACCGATGGGGCTTGCAATGCGATGTGGATTTAATATCGCTGGCCGAGGGCAGGAAGCAGCCTGCCCCGGTATTGGTGTCTGGATAATGGGAAACACATTGGGAGATTTGGATCTTTGAAGCGTGGAGTCTGGGCTGGTTTGGCACATCAATTCAACGGGATAATGGGACTACAGCGCTAAAGCCGGTTGATGAGAACCCTGGTTAGCGATACACTGGAATGGAGATTGATACCTATGCTTTAATGAGAGAGCGGCGGGCGTCCGAATAATGAGAGACGGTGGAGGGGACATGAAATCATACTCCATATAAAGAGTAGACAATATACCATCGATATTGGACACGATGCAGGTAATAGACAGCAGGTATGAGGTATCGGGTATCCGTATCAGGCACGAGGTGCACGCCCTGGCATGATGGAGGACACCCGTCGTCTTAAGACATGGACAGGCTGAAAAATCCCTGGTGAAGGCGGTCACCATTTTCTTCTTGTCTGTGTTGCTTCTTCTGAGCTGAACGTTTCCTCACTATTCTCCCTCGTCGGCACCGGTAACAGCAGGCAACAAACATTCGCCATTTCCTCCGTCCTCGACGTTCATCCTCTACCAAGGAGGGACGTAGGTGTTGCGAGTCTGATTGCTGCCGTTGATTCCGAGATTCACACGCCGACTCGACACCCAATGCGAGGCCTCATCGGTGGCGTGATTAGTCCAGCCCAATCGACGCCCACCCAGATCGTTTCTTGCTGTGGAGCTTTGCCTCTCGCTAACGAGAATAGAAGCATGAGGGCAAGCAAATGGTGGAAGCTTGGCTGTTTGCCCCTTGGACCTGCAATTTGCTTGTCGACACCAAAGAGCTCCTGCATTCACACCTCCCACCACTCGCAAGAATACCAGTACTGTGGTACATCAGTTGGATGGGGGGCTGTTTGCGGTGATGGCTAAGAGACGATTCCTTCGCTCTTTTGTCAAGATTGAGTTGCACAGATAGCTTACAAGCACGAGGACTCTGTACTCTACAGGGTGAAAGCAGATACCAAGTAGGTACCTATGGGCACTCACTCCAGTGGAAACACCCTCGCTTAACCAAATTAACCGCGCGAAGATCAGATGTCCACAACTACGAATGGCACGCAGTCATGAGATTCAGATGGAGACATGATCATGTCTTGCGTCCACTCACCTGCCTTGTCCGTACCCAGCCAGCACAGCTGTGCCCGGCTCTGGATATCCAAACACTCACAGACTATCCCAGACTCAGCTACCATCGCCGCAACCTCATTGCCGACTGACACCCATGCTGTTTCGCAGTAGGTCACATTGTCATCTCTGGACTGTCGACAAACAGGCTACCCTGCCTGTTCCGTGTCTCACTAAAGGTGACGTGGGTGTGGGCTCAATACTTGCCCAAGCTTCGACCAGAAGTTTGTCAGCCGTATCACCGCTCGAGAAGGAACCCACTCAGCCTCGTGTTGTTCCACCTCACGGCTCCGGGGGTGTGGTGACATTGACCTCTTTGCTGTGGCCTATCTTGAGACCCGATGACGAGCAGCAGAACCGTTCGGCTATTGGAGCCCCAGTGGTGTCAGAAGCAATCTCCCATACTGTTATATGTTTTCACACCCACTTCTTTCTGTGTTTGCTTCTCTGTTGGTTTGTGATCACTGATATCTCCCTCTCGTTTGACATACATACATCACGTCGCTCGCTACAGTCACTCGCTTGATCTCTCTCCTAAAAGATCGGACCTTGTTGGGGCCACTTTACGTGTCTTTCGCGGACGTCTTGTCATCACCCCCGCTAGGAAAAGATATTCACACTCTCAAAATGAGGTCCGGTGCCGCTCTCGTCTTGCTCGCCGGCCTGGCTGCTGCCTACCCAGGCGAAGTCCTGCGCAAACGCGCTCTCAAACCACGCGAAGGCTGTCCCGCTGAACTCACGCCCGGCCAGTTTGAATTCCCCCACTACATCACGCAGATCTCCAAGTCTCAGCCCGACAAGGCTTTCGGGCCCCAATATAACGGCGTCTTCACTCCCAATGATATCTCGTCCATCTTCAGCTTTGACGTTCCTGCCTCTCGCGCCGACGCCAATTGCACGCTTGAGTTCATCTTCCCACTGAAATCGCAGCTCAAGACTTCCAACTTCGAATACGAAGGTGGTGGCTCGTTCTTCTTCACTGGATATAATCCAGGCAGCTGCCCTGGACCAGAGACGACGTACAACAACCAGCCCGCCCCGGGTCCTTTCCCTCCTTTCCCGCCCATTCACATGGAACCGGGAAACGCTTACACCATTGACGTCGGCCCTTGCTTTGTGGGCGCGGGAACCTGTGTTGCTGGAATGACCTCGACAAACGACACCAACTTCTGGTTCTTCCAGGACCAAGACGAGTGCCCGATTGGCATTTACACGGCATACTCGTACGGTCTGCCACCGATGGCCATGCCACCTGCATAAGCGGGCGCTCTGCTTCAACGCGTTGGAGGAGAAAACCAAAGTTAATCTCATCGGCGCCTGAGGAAATCAAATCAGACCACTCAGAATTCTCCTCTGCCGTGGTACAGGTACCACTTGAAACGGCTGTATGGGGAGGGACCTATTATATACCAAAGGGAACCAGGCATTTTGGGACAGAACAGAAAAGAAAAGGAATGGAAAAAAAAGGTTCGCCGGCGACTTTGTCATGACAGACCCCTCTATCTACCCTCTCCCCATGTGTGCCGTTGCGGTTGGGTGGCACACAAAGCAACAGAAGGACATCCCACACAATAGCATACATAACTAATGAAACTGCGTTTCTGACGCACACAAGCAAACAACAAAACAACCAAATTATTCCGTCAATCATATCTTCCATCATATTCTGCTCCGTCACTGTCTGTCTGTTTGTTTGCTTGTTTGCTTGTTCCTTTCACGCTTTGTCGTACATACAAAGCATTGCATACTCTGTACACCCATCTCGGCAGGATGCACTTTGTGGACGCACTATACTGTGTGATTCGTAGAGAGACTCTCGGCTTCTTCCACGCCTTTTTGGTCTGGCTTCGACTTTACGCGCGGTGACGGAGAGGGATGGAGAATGGGAATGAGAGCGGAGAATGAGAGGCCCGAGGAGAGGAGAGGAAAGGGAAAAAGGGGGTAAAGCAAAGTAAGGTAAAGCAGAGAAGAACAATCCAATCCGATGGCCCTCAAGGTCTATCCTATCCACCATCCGCCATCCGCCATCCTCCTCCATTGATTGCTTCGTGTCACTTTTAAACCCACCTCGTTCTCGTTCCCCTCAGAGCAGAGGACAGCAGAGTAGAGTAGAGTAAATCAGCTGAGGTGCAGGTCGTCCTACAACGGAGCGGTATCGTGCTTTTTGTGCAGTACCATGTCATGTCATAATACATACATACCGTGCTCTCCTCCGCCACGCCATACCGCGTTGTGTCGTGTCGGTTCATGCTGTGTTACGTTAAGTTATGTCGTGCTGTAGACGGACCGTCCAGGTAGTTCGACTACTCCTGCTCTGCTCTGATTGACGCCGAAAGCAAACGTAACGGCGCAATGACAGCGGTGGTTCCAACACCGTCTCCGACATTTATGTAGCTGACCCGCTGACGAGGCTGGTGCCAGCTGTGTGAACAAAAATCGAGATGGAGACAAAGATGAAGATAGAGATGGTCGTGGACTGGGAGCACCCCTGACGAGAACGAGGCTAGGACAAAGTGAACAACCATAGGGACATAGATGAGGTGTTGGTGGCCGGACCTAACCCCCTGCTTCTCTACCTTGGGAGACTCCCGCTCCTTACCCTCCTGACAACCGTAGCCGTGGTCCTGTTCGATCTGGCACCACCGCCTCGCGCGCTCTATCTCGGTTTGGTGCACGAGGCGCGCCGTCTCCCTGCCCTCTCTTGAGGTGATCCGGCGGCGCAACTGGAGATCATCATCGTCGGGTTCTACCTGGTCTGTCCATTCCACCCCTTACTTCCCCTCTTCATCGTCCCCAGCCCTCCCACATTCTTCGTCCCTTTCTTTTTTTTCTCTCTCTCTCCAGGCGGACTTCTGGTAATTCAGATTTGCCACCCAGGATCAGGAGGACCACTTCTTTCGTCGCCGTCATGTTGTCCATAACCTCGAGCTCCTATCGCCTCTCCCGGAGGAGGAAGAGGATCTTCTTCACGATCCTGTCGCTCTCGATGGAGCCCCATCCGACCACGAAAAAGACGCCGCTGAAGAGAGCTCGCGGCATGAGGCGAAGCAGGGCCAGCAATGGTCGCGTCATTGTCCCGATGATGGCCAGCGGTATGAGGAGGTGGCTGATTCGCTGCTCCGTGCGAGACTCGGCCCGGGTCTCCTTGCGGACGAGAACCGCACTTTCGTTGGTTTTAATTTCTCGCACGTCTTCGACGTAGTTTGTAAGCAATGCACGGGTACCTGAGGGACCAGGCCGTTGGGCAGCGGGATGTCGAGGAAGCCAGCCACCAGACTCGTCCATCCGAGGAGGAAGAAATGCCAATGAATACAGCGGGCTTTTTCAACGGGAAGGATCTTGCCTGCGCGGTGAGTGAACTGACATTGTGGTGGTAGTAAAAGAGTAAATTCATGAGGAGTCCGAAGGGCGCCGCGACAAAGATTCATTGGACGGGGATGTTCCAGAACTCGACGACCCAAGGGTGGTTTATCGTCAGACGGAATGAGCTCGTCACAGGAGGACGCTCGAAGTCCACAGCAGCGAGATTGCCAGAAGAGTGCGAGAACCCCATTCAGAAGATGGTCGCGATGGGATAGGCGTAGTCGGAGAGCAAAGCGCGGACCATGCCGTTGAAGTAGGTCGTCGAGCCAATGTACCCAAGGAAATAGATGGACAGCGTGTAGAGGATGGCAACCATGACGGATGCGAACCCGTTGAGGAACTTGCCGTCGTAGAAATTGACGCCGAGTTCTTCTACGCCCTTGATGATATAGATTGTGCCTACGTACAAGGCAAAGGTTTCTGAGGAGAAGTCGGTGACGGTCAGCGTGTAGTGACGCAGGTTGAGGATGGCCGTGAACCAGTGGAAGACTGCACTCCGAATGCCGACCTGGCATGTATTCAGTCAGTGAGCCTGAGACGGATCACAGGAAGGGAGGTATGAGAAAGGGGCAATAGTCCGTACCCAGACCATGAACTGTGGATAGATGGCTACATCGTGCATCTGGATGATGTGGAAAATTGTATAGTTGAACAGCGATATCAAAAGGGTGATGCTGACAACAGTAATGGGCTGCACCGACAGCAGACTGAAGACGACTGCGGCGAGGACGGGGACAGCAAGGCTTCGTTAACGCCATAGAACCCATTCGTGTTGTGGTTCATGTCCAATTGGAAGGCCAGAGCAGGCAGAAGGCTGAGAGGACATTATCAGTGGACATATCGTGGACACCAGCTTCTTCGTCCTCCGGCGGGCTTTGTTTGCTTTACAAAATACACCCGCACGGCTGAGGCCAAGGTGTGGTATGCCCAACCATCTGTGATGTTGCTCCAATAGTAGGGAAGCCTGCGACGGACGTCGTGATACATGCCCCGTCCAGGGTGGAAAATGCGATGGCTTCGCCAACCGCGTAGTTTCTCATCCCAATTGTAGACGTCATCAGCGACATTGAGCTCCATCTGAAGGGGAATGCTGTGAAGGGCGAGTTCCGGAGTTCACAGGTACCTAAAATGACTAGAAACATCGCATTATCCCAGAGAAGGTTGGAAAGCGGTCTCGCATATTGAGGTTTGACTCCCCTACTCCTAAGTCGAGGGCCGGAGCAGCGACGAGAGATCTTGACTGGGCTCTCCATTTGGCACTTATAGGGAATATATACGGATATAAAAGACGATGACTTGGGCCCAGATGGAGCAACGCAAAACAAGGGTCTTAGGACCATGGAGCAAGAGTGTTGGGCATGGACATCTAGTGAGAGGCAGACGCCATGACGATTCGCGATCCGGACAAACGTTGGTGCATCTGATGCTGATCCCACAGTCGACGTGTGAAATCAGGGACACAAGTAACGTTGTCCCGTTTATCCAGGGGCATCTACCTCGCTATATCAAATCGTCGCAATCGTCTCAATCAGTCATTGGCGCTCTGGAGTCTATCACGGACGATGACAGTGTAACAAGCATGTCCCGGAGTGACCAGCAAAAAAGGGTACTGGGGAATAAAAGGATCGTACCGATCCCCGAGGCCCGTGGCTGTGTGCTGCGGTGCCAAACTACTCACTCAATGAGAGATTTCCATTGGGGAAATTTGTGAACGAGAGGCGGATTTTTCTTCGGTAGAGCATATTACAAGGGATGGAAGAGCCCGTGACTTGACGAAACAGCGGTGGAGGAGGGATCAGCCGAAGAATAGCTGGGAGCTCTGAGAATACGGACTAACAAGTAGACGGAAAGTCGAGCTGCCAACCAACTTCTCCGAGGAGTTGTAGGTGGCTGTGGGTGGTGTGAGCCAGAGAGACTCTTCGTTCCCGGCCAAGGCTCGTCGTCGTGGATGGAGCAGAGAGGGGCAAATAATACCGAGTACGGCCCTGGCCAATCCATCAGGACAAGGAATCGCCCGGCCTTTTCTCGCCCGGATATGTCACTCCTTTGGCGCAGACCACGCGCCCATCACTCGTGGCGTGACTGTCACCTTCCCCCTCAGTGCCTGGGCCGTCTTTGGCTTGGCCTTGTTATCACATACCGTACGTTGGAGCAAATAACAGGGAAACCGCGCGTCCACGTCGTCTGGACGGATCGGCCGCATCACCCAATGCTCAGGCTCATGCTGATGCTCATGCTGATGCTCATGCTGATGCTCATGATGACCCTCCATGGATCGCCAGCCTGTCGCCTGTTGGCGTTGCGGCTTGTGATGGATCTCTTTGTCATGAATGTCGCTCGGGTTTCGCCGTTCCAGCCTTGACGAGGCTTTACAAACGGGGAAACAATGTAACACTGTGGGTTTGTGGTATCACTTTCGGCCAGGAGTATAAGATAGGCTTCTTCCTTCCCCCCTTTGAGGCCTTTTACTTCACCATACCATAGACAAAGCAATCCAGAACACAGACATCAACGCCATCAAGGCATCTCACCAAGATCTGACCGAGCTAACAGTCCAACACCAATACAATCATCTATTTATGGGATCATCAGATATCTCAAGTCTTAGCTCCAAAACCAGCAGATCATCAATGAATATGGAGACCATGCATGGATACGGCGACTCGTGGTTCGAGAACCTCAACACCCAAAGAATGCAGTACGAGCAACAACATCAACCACACAACTACGGCGACTCGTGGTTCGAGAACCTCAATAACCAGAGAGTGCAGTACGAGCAACAACACCAACCACACAACTACGGGGCAGCTTGGTTCGACGGTTTCGAGCAAATGTGGGAACAATGGCAAGACTCCAAGAACGGGGGACACGCCTGAGGGAGAGATAGAAGAGAGGACCGACGAGATCAGATCATATCAGATTGGCTATCGAACGCACAACAATACTGTTCACCTGATGCGTTACAAGCGAGCGAAACTACCGATTGGACGGATTAGGTGACCCACTGGGGATAATTCATTGAGATTTGGAGTTGGGATAGGGCGTCAGGGAGTTCACGACACAATGAGGCACATGGGCATGTGTCGCTTACATGTACGAATTATTGACACAAGCGCTGAAGTCTATCAGCTTTTTTTTTTTGGAAAGTGTTTTGAAGACTCAAGAAAAGAATTATGCACGAGACAGAGGATACAAGATACAACACACAAGCTGCAAGGCAGAAGAATCTAACCCAAGTGGTATAATATCGACAGCCACGCAAGGACAAGGGACAGAGAGAGAGGGGATAGGTCCCGATCTACACTCAGAGACAATTATAATGGTAATACATACAAACATACACATATTCATCCTGACTACACGAATGCTGTCTTTGATCACTTCCGTAGAAAGAAGAGAATCTACGTAGTTATTCCATCAAGTGTCCATCCAGGTAAACCGTCACATCTTTACGTAAATGTACTTTTCTATAAATACATATATCATAATATACGTTTGGGGTTTCTAGGTATATACGTGCCCATGCGGGAGTCATTCCAAACAACGAAAAAGAAAAAGGGACCTCGCTAAAGGCAACTGACTGTACGAGTCCCACCGTTGCCCCTCCTATCTTGCTGCATGGCGTTTGTGTTTGTTGTTCTCGAACCCTTCAAGTGATTCGAGGATGCCGGGTTGGCATGGCAGATTTTTCGAAATCTTTCCTCGGGTGGGAGTGGAGAGTGTACTGGGCTTCACTAGCCTTTACAAGTTCATGCTGATATACGACGAGGGTGGCGGCGACGACGAAGACTTACAAGAAGAATCAACCAAAGGAACGCGTTAGTATCACGGTATTCCCCAAAACGCCCAAATGAGTCCATTTCATACGTATCCTTCGTGTCTGGCCTGAACAACATAACATACTAAAACGTCCAGTCTGTTTCTCCTGGGGGTGTTTTCGCCATTAAAATAAACCCAAATCCAACAAAAACTACCCAGAAGGAAAACAGGCGCCGTCACCATGCATGACATCAATTTTTCCTCGTCGTACTGAGATTAGCCCGGCCAACCCATCGTATATCCCCCACTTGCCGCCGACCCTCTGTCCCTCGTTCAGTGCACTCAACTGTCGAAGAACAAGGCAGCAGTGAGCATTTCTTCCAACGCCGTTTTACGAGGCTTTCGATGCCTCTGCCAGTCGTCACTGTCCCGTCCGACGTGGATATCCTGAGTCCGTACTCTCTTCCTCCCAAGATCCCCAGACGACGATCGCGTATGATTGGCGGTCACCGGCACCGGGGGACTTTTCGGCCTCTCCTCCTGGAAGCCGGAGGATATCACACTTCCGGATTCGGAGGTCTGCATCGAGCTTGTCCCACTGCTCGAGGCATAGCCATGGTCGGCAGCCATTTCTGACGACGGATTTTGCTCAGGGATTGTGCCATGCGATGGGGTGATTGGAGTGATAGGAGCGTCACCAGTCGTTTCTGGGAAATGTGTCGATTTTTGGCTAGATAAATGGTGTTTGTTCTCCTTCTGTAGGCGGAGTTGGTCTCGAATGCGACGCATGGCGTTCATGTGCTTGCGGAAGCCTGTTTCGATCCCGTCCAGATTCAATGTCTCGGCAGGGTGGCCGAGATTGGTGTGATGCTCAGGCCTCTGGTGTGTGGGCCAGAGCGTGGGATATCCATCCTGCGACCTGGGCCTTGCGGAATCACCCCGCAGCGGCGACGTGGTGTTTTCTTTGAGGTTGTCGTTGGCGACGGCGAACGTGACAGTCTCAATCGATTTTGCGGCTCTGCCGGGGTCTTGCGGTACGGCAATCGACCTGTCTTGATCCCACTTCTGAAGGACATTTCTCGTGACTTCGGAGAGGACTCTATACTCTTCAGTTTCGCTAACAGCTCTGGCTCGAGCGAGCTCCGCATGTGTCAGGCTGGAAAGAAACACATTGAGACTCTCAACC
The DNA here is from genome assembly GCF_000835475.1 of Cladophialophora bantiana CBS 173.52. Taxonomy (NCBI): domain Eukaryota; kingdom Fungi; phylum Ascomycota; class Eurotiomycetes; order Chaetothyriales; family Herpotrichiellaceae; genus Cladophialophora; species Cladophialophora bantiana. Next base: position 24,511 of record NW_015971597.1, read on the forward strand.
AGCATGGATAATTTCCTCCTGAAGTCCTGGACGGTGAGACCTTCGTAATTCATATCTGTGTTTGTGAGCCATTGCTTCACGGCTGCGCGGTCCCTGGTTGAGCTGGAAAGGTACAACTTCACCAGGTTGTACAAAGGTCGTAGGGCAGCGTTCAAGGAGGTTAGAATCTTCGAGAACGTCAATGCCCAGCGTTTGTGATCCGGTTGTCGATCTATGAGTACTGATGTGCTCCCGACGCTGTGTAGGGAGTCGAGGCTGATGGCAATGGTCCACACTTCAAATCGGAGGTTTTCAAAGTCTTCGGACGCCTTCTGCATGCCATAAAAGGTGTGCCATGCCAATTTGCACGCTTCGGCCAAGGAGGTAGGAGACTGGCTCCCGCTGAAACCGATCGAGCGCGACATTGATGATAGTGGACGATAAAAAGGATTAAATCTGATAAATCCCGTTGGCTTTTGAGCAGGTTTTCAAGAGCCCGGAGTGAACAATAAGGCAAAGTGCGATGAACACGGCCGGCATTCTTGCCTCGCATAATAAGCCTTGCGATGCGGTGGTCTTAGCCACAGCGTGACTGGACACTCCTCGCCTCCCCGCAATGGACGGGCTTGCTTGTGAGAAAAGCCAGGAAGGCCATTTGGTGTGAAAATGTCTCGAACTGTTGCGCCACATGTGGCCTGACAGTGCGCCGAATTACGCTCACCACCACCCGCCCTGGCTCCTTACATTTGCCCGGATGAGATTTCCGCAGATCAGTCAGTACGGAGGCTGTCTGGCCGATCGTAATGCGGTTTGGATCGATCCTATTGTCGCTTAACGGCATGTGGGTTGTGCTGTTCGATTCAGTATATACATTGCTAGAGAGCAGAGCAAGACCGAACAGCTCCAAAGCCCGGGCCTGGGCATGGGCCTCGACCAGGGCTCTCAGAAACATTATGGAGACATATTGTCCTAACAGTCTTTGACCTCACCTGGTGTCAAACTCTCATTTGGTCTCTGATGCCAGTTGAAAGGGGCACTGTGACAAAGACCAGCCTGGGCGGCTGAAGAGATGCCGTACCCGTTTGAAGAATTTGGAAATGTCAAGGGGCGGCCCAACCCTAGCTAGCCAGACGAAAAGACAGGGGCCAAGAATCTTCTAAGGACCTTTAGGCATGCTGACGCCAAGCTGTCCAGGGGGATGGGCAGCAATCTAACGCTTAAACGGCTTAAATGGGAGAGCTTACCAAGACATGGATCGCAGCCTGGTCGCCCTTGAAACTCCCCAGAAGAAGTTTATCGTGAATCTCAGATCAACTTCGGTGGAAATACCAGCCTTGCCGAATGGTATCCAACAGATATCGACTGCTCCGAGAGCCTTGTGGCTGCTGGTGGGAAAATCTCCATTACCATTGCGGTGGTTGGCAGCTTCACTCCTCACTCAAGAGCCCTGCAGAACGATCACCCAACCCGGAATTGACTTGCTGCTGCTCCAAATCGTCCAGCTCAAGGGTCCACAATAGAGGTGCCGTGTAGATAGCCAGCTGTCCTCTTCCCTGGAGTCAAACAACAAGCAGCCTCGTCGCCATCGCGGGTTGCAATCGGCGCCTTTGGGTCGCGTTCGAATGGTAGCAATGGTGGGAAGGTACTCGGTAGGTTGAAGCAATCCCCGTGGAAACGATCTGCGTGAGCAAATCCTCCGAAGTCTGGACTCTGGAGTCTGGAGTCTGGAGATGTCCGATACACCTGATCTCGCAGCGAGGTGGCCTGCCATCCCTGTGGCTTGCTGTGACTGATACCGACTCCGAACCGCCAATGGCCGAGTGAGGCTAGTAATATTGGCTTAGTCCTTGGTCAGTCCTAGTCAGTTCTGAACCCAGACCCGTCACACCACCACCCGTCACGCCACGACTCCTCAGTTGCTACCTCGCGACAATGCGCCCCGCGGGCAGTAGTCTGACATGTCGTTGCTCGGGGCTGCATTATGTTAGCACGGCCACGTACTCCGAACTGTGTGCGTGTTGTGCAAAACCATTGTCTTGATTTCGGACATATTGCGACTCATCTGATTGGTATCCCCGCCTTTACCGTGGGATGATATTGTCAATGGAAAATCATATCATACGAATGCAGCATTGGAGCTTCAAAGAAGAGAAATACTTAATGACTGGCCCCTGCCGGCTTTTAGATTCCCATTGCCACCAAGTCTGTGAGCGTTCTTGAGCATCAGCCTTTGCATTACTGCCAGCGTTTGTTGTCTTATAGCTGTAGCAACTTACCTCAACACTACAATGGATTACTCAAAGAGCCGCTATTCCTTCCAAAACACATCGTCGATCCGGTCTTCGTCATGCTCTGTCTCCCAATCGCGGCGACTAGCATATGAAATAGGCACCAAGGCCAGGTCAAAGATTCAGAAAGAAGCGGCCAAGACTGTCCCTCAGCTTCATAGACTCGTCTGCCATGCGGCAGTGTATGACAATGCCACGAAATTCATCCTCGATCACATGCATGACTACAGTCCCGAAATCGATCACTCTGAGTCGGCGACAATCGAAGAAGTAGAAGACGTGGAAGCAGACGTTTCTCTATATGACATTGTCGACATTGTGCCCGAGGATGAACGCGATCCCGAGCCATCACACACGTCGCTGGAACTCACTCACAATGCATCTTTCAATGGCTACGCACAGCTCAAATCACCCCGGCTCTGTGGTGTCGTGGTGACCACCACTCTGGTGGGCGCACGAGACAGCCACTGGGAAGAAACAGAGAGCGACTCCAGCACCGAATCCGACGAGGACTACGACTATGACAACGAGTATGACTACAACGGCTATGACGGCTACATGGAGTCAGGCTACACATACGGCCAGTATGAGAGACGATCAGACTTGCACTACGCACGCAGCTGCTCAAAACCCTTCGCCGACTCGACACCTACATACAACCACAGCAACGATGACCACTTGCTTTGGGCTCAGCAACCGAGAGTCTGGTCCCAGCAACAAGAGGCCCACCTGTTCGTGGAAGCCTTCGGCTGACCCTCTCACTCACGATTCTCTTTTTTTTTGATTATTTATCCCAGCAAGTTCCCTGCTCCCTCTGGGGGAATCCACCCCACGATCGGTTGAGCCACTTGACGATTTTTGGAAATTTATGATCCCAGTTTTAATGTCCGCCTCGCAATCAAATTGCTAGAGGCATTGAAAGACGAGATGGATTGGAAAAGGGGGAAACCGGCACAGCAGCAAGGAGTCTGGGGCCATCCGAGATTGGGAATGGAGATTGATTTCAAAGCCTCATTGTCGACCCAGTAGTCGTGGCTTCTGTGCCAGCATGGGAAAGCAATGTTCAGGATTTGGAAGCACCTCGTTCTCGACATCATGGACCAAAACCCTCCAACGACCTTGTCTCTGGTTTCTCGACATGACTCTACCCCATGTACCAACGGCAGATAGTTCTCCCCCGATACTAAGTAGCATCGGAGGTTGAGACAGCTGACCACCAGGACATCGGAGCATTCCCTGTTGCTCAAGGCTAAGGCCGTGTGAGTGTGTTCTTGAAAGACAGAACCCCGCGGCGTTAGGAGGGCGAGGCAGGGCAGAGTCGCCAATTACCAATGTATATATGTACATATGTACGTATCAATGATACCCACTGCACAAACTAGTTTGATTCAGAGCTGTAAAAAGAGAACTCCCCAAAAAAAACATCATGACAAAGCTACTCCGTACAGAGAGTACTGTGTATTGCCCTCAAACCCGTATCTTCTCAGTCCCGCGCAAATGCACCCCCAGTTCCCAAATCCACATCAGGTACGGCCTTCGTCGGCGACGCAACGGCATGCTCAGGGCCTGGCCTACTCCTTCGTAGTCTGACAATGTGTTTTGTATCGGTAGCTAGCGTATGTTGCGGCAGAGCACAAGACTTCCCTTGCAAAGGAGTTGGAAAGGGGAGTGCCGATTGCTACGGCGCTTCCGCCAGATACATACATCCACATCCATACCACATACATTGTTCTTGGAGGATTGATCCACATACTTGCTATAAAAAAACCCCTGGGATCTGCTCCGGCTATCGTGCTTGTATTTTCCCGCTTTTCGCTCTCACTCGCAAGACTACTCTTGCGGTACAATACACGCCTTGACCTGTCCGAACTACCACATGCAACAAAGTAACAGAATACCGCCCTGCCCTTCAGCAGCCATTCATGATGTGAAGGATAAATCGACTGTTTTCGTACTCCCACTTCACATGATTTACTTTTCCATCGACGCCAAAATATTACACTTCAGCCACCCACGTGGGCGGACCGCTGCTCCTGCCAGAGTGGGTCCTCGTCAGGTCTTCAAAAACCGAACCGAGCAATCAAGCAAGCAAACTCCTCGGAAATAAAAAGATGCTAGAGTGTTTTGTGTCGTTACACCAATGGTGCGGTGCTCTCTGCGGTAGAGCTCCGCGGCGGTGACGGATTGTTCTTGTTGTGCTTGCAGCAGTTACAGTGTACTGCTTGTCTTCCCCGCTTGTCAAACTTGTCCACCAGTGGAGGGATTCTCCAGCTCATAGCAATGTCCAGCTCGATCAAACGCAGGCAGAAGGCGATCACTGCTGATGCCAAAAATGATACCCTACCCAGGGAAGTCAGCAAGAACAGTTGGTGGAAAAATTAGAGACCGGCTGTTTTGCTCACAGATTGACAATCATGAATGCAAACATGGCTTTGACCAGCTCGCAATCAGTTTGGAAGTATCCTTTTGAAGGCTTGGCGTCAAAGTACTTGGTTTTGAAGTGGCGGCATGAATCCGTGGCATCACCATCCCAAAGACCAATCAAAGTTGCCCAGGCGGCTATAAAGAGGATATCGAAGACCAATGAAAGCGAGAAGAACAAGGCCCCTCCGAAGAACATGGGTAAGATTGTGACGCCCGAATAGACGGTACAGATAGAGGCTATTACCACTGTCGCTGTCGCTTTCCGCGGTACGTCGGCATCTGCATTTGATAGACCATTCATGACGGCGGCGACGAAGCCTATGATGATGATCGACCAAACGCCTTCCAGGACACGCAGTCCGATTTCGGCAATTCGAAGGAAGGTCTCATCGATGGCCCTTACCAAGTCGAGTTCCCTTGTTCTGAACCTCATTGTCGGTGTTTCGCGGAGTGTTTTGTTGGCAAAATTGTATATCAATTCGAGTCGAATTGGTTGTTGATAGTCTCGCTCCCTACCAACCTATGGCCAACGAGTTTATATCAGGGTCGAAAAATCCATCAGTTGCTTCGTGATTTAGCCCTCATCGAAACACGTGGTGGTCCTGCTCTGGGATGCGAAAGCGCCGGCAAGATCCGTACAATTCTGTCCTCGTGGTGTTGTGGTGTTGGACATGGCGTGAGGCGCAAATCAGGTGAGTATGTCAACATACCAAGCGAAATCCAGGACAATTCACTCATGAAAGCCAATATGACCCTGCAAGCACGATTGAGTCATCCCGAGTGCATTGAGCATTGGACCATTGGACCATTGGAATCTACTAGTTAGTAGCTACCACGATAATAGTCCTGGACACCAAAGTAGTCTGTGTCCTGAAACTCTGTGAGATGACGTGGTACAGGAAACACATTAGTTTCGCGGATCAAGATGTCCGAGTTAGCTGCGTCTCCGAGGGAGACAAATAGGGCGGGCCTCCCTCTTGCAGCACGAAGAGTTTTCCTTCAAGACCCAGTGTTGGTTTATTATCATTAGTGTCCGCTGGTCAAAGTCAAGATTGGGATTTTATTTCCTGCACTGAAGGTACTCTGCAGTGTATGCCGAGCTCGGTGAAGGTCATTCAAGCACATGGACAAACCTTGCCGTGCCAATTTTGCGTCGTGGCCAGATCCCCGGTGCAAGAGCAGATGTCGATATACGAGGAGTGTCCGCTGGGCCGATTTACAATGTCCCACGATGGGGTTCGAGTAGTGCTCGAAGTCGTAACGTCTTGTTTTCTCGAAAGAATTGAGAGAGAATTGGCAAATTGCCGGATTGGGAAATTTCCTGGTGCTGCAAATATGTAATGTGCCTCATACACAAGTAGTTGGGGGCGCTGTTGGGGAGCTGTCCAGGCTTTTCAGGCCTAGAAGTGGCGCCTAGCACGGAGTAGCCTTAGGGGTGTCCATGGCTGAAGCCTCCTAGCTTCCCGGTCCCCGAGCCCCGAGAAAGGCCCTACTTGTACTTGGTAGAACGTCGAGCGCCCCCTTTCCGCACTTCGGCGGCCCCAGGAGGAAACCCGGAGCAGAACCCTGTCAGTGCCAAGAACCCATAACCACAGAGACCCACCACGGAGCCTTCTCTCCCTTTGTGTCTTGGTCACTCAGCTGACCCGCAAAACACCCTCTCCCTCTTCTCTCCTTCGCTTCCTCTCCTCGCCAATAGCACCCACGTGTTCTCCTCGGAGACTACCGTATTCTGTTTCCCGTTCTTGTCCATGGGTGCGTGGTGGTCTGATAGCTGTTTTTGATTCCCGGAACCTTGTTCGGCATGGAAAGAGCTTAGCGAAGCGGATTGCGACAGAATTTCGTGGCTACTTCGGACTGCCTTTGTCATGCCTTGTCACGACCTATACTGTGAGATCATTCTAATAAGCATGGCCTTTCCACCATGAAGAGACAATTGTGCCACCATGTCTACAAATCAACCCACTGTTCAAGGATCTCTTTCTACTCATCACACATTCAATCTACCGGCACTCAAGGTTTGACCTACCATGTCCTTCGCACAAACCTTTCCCCAGTATCAAAGACCGTCCTACGCGGATCAAGTACGTCGAACTTTCTACGTCTGTCATTTGCCACACTCACTAAAGTGTACATAGCAACCATGCTGGACTGGTGTTGACTTCGCCACAAACAACAACTCCTTCGGGAGCTATCCTCAGTATTCCAAAGATCAGGCTTACTATGATCCTGACCTTGTGCCTTCATGCGAGCAGACTGCTCCGTCGCCCAACTATTCGCAGTATTTGAACTTCGATGCTACCGAACCGGACTCGGGCTTGGCGGGAACAGGCGATGCCATCTCCTCTCAGCCATTCTTCAGCACCCCATCTGTCCCAGCAGACAATGCTCGACAGTTTGCCGACTTCCCAATCAAGACCGAGCCCGGTTTTGAACAGAACGACCCGTCCTTCTCATGTGGCCTGAACCTAATGCAGGATGACAGCACCTCTCCGCGGACCTGCGGAGCAGTACCCGCATGCTTGCAGCTTCTCGAAAAACCCGAAATGGAAGACTTCAGCTTGTCAGGATCCACTCTTTCGCCACAGCTTTCCAATACGGATGAGAAGCCCGTCAGAAGACCATCGCACGCCGGTTCAGGGTATGCCAGGCAATTGAGAAGGGGCAGTGACAGCAGCCTACTGAAGACTCGAGGCAGACGGGCACGCAAGGGTTCCTCGAGCGACGAAGAAGCGGCACAGGCTCGGGCAAAGCAAGCCCATTCAATTGTCGAACGAAGATACCGCGACAACCTCAATGGGAAAATCATGCAGTTGCACCGGACTCTCAGTTCCATTGGATCGCCCACGCGCATGGCTGGCTTGTCCACCGATGAAGCCCCTAATGCGCATGACCAGCGCACGAGGGTGCGGAAGTCGGACGTTATGACCGACGCAGTCAACTATGTGCACCAAAGTGAGGTGTCAATGCGGCATATGACGGACGAAATCAAGCGGCTGACTGACAGAGTTCGGACACTGGAGAAACTCGTCAAATGTGAAGATTGTGCCTTGCTCAAACAGATGGTCCGACTGCAGCTCCAGTCGCAACAGAACCAGCAGGCACAACAGGCACAGATGTCGATGCAGCAACAATAACAGTCGTCAAATCAACTCTGACACTGCTATTCAGAGATTGTATAACCAGCCGAAATGTTTTGACCCTTCAACATCAAACGGAACCCAGGCCACCACTCAGTGACGGAAAATTGCATCACGACTCACTGATTGCTCGCAATGCCAACTTATCTTTCTTTACCTGATGATACCCTACGCATATGAACTATTGGTCGGCTTCTTCTGTCTCGGGGATCTCTCACTTACGGAACTAATGCAGTTACACTACTGGTGTGACTTATCCCGAAAAAGAGAATCCCCTTCTCTCCCCCTCAAAAAAATGCAAGCAAAAAGTTGTAACAAGAAGAGCATAGAGCCTCGGGAAAGTGGATTCCATGCATGGGCTAAGATGACGCCCCTCCTAACGAGCGAGATAGGGGGCAGAATGTACTCCTCATATATTTGGAAGAGGCATAAGAGGAAGAGCGAAGAGCGAAGAGCGAAGAGCGAAGAGCGAAGAACGAAGAACGAAGAACCCAAAAAAAAACCATTCAATTGGGAGGCGCCCAGATGATGGAATATGGAAACCAAGAGGTTTTCTCACCATCAATATTATTACTATTGCTATTGGTGTTTTGTTTTCTGTGAAGGAATTTGTTATGATACCCACCCAACACTACAAAGTGTATGAGGATATTGTTACGACTGCTATCTTCTTTCTTTTATGCATCTCCTTTAGGAGGACTGCTCTGGCGGGATGGGAAGGGGGGATTATATATAGACTCGCCTTTACTGGGCTTGAGTCACTCACTAATGGAGGCGGGATTCTACAAGTGTGCATATGTCTGTGGGGACAGCGACATTTTCTGTGGGCAGGCGTTGTTGGACAGCAAAACAGACCGCGAAGCTCCGCGCAGAGCAGGGGATAGGATGTTCATCTCATCTTCTTCTCATTTCGGGCTAATATAGTAATTAGTGGCATAACATGTTATGCACATCTGATGGCCCCTGAACTCCATGTTTCCCTCCGGTCCTGGTTTCTGATACAATCTCGTCCCTTGCTGCCCTGGTGAATTCGACTAGGGCGATGAGATGCATGATATATGCACGAATCAATCAACTTTCAGCCGCAAAATGATCCAGAGCAACCACCTGTCAAAGTCCCTTTTTTTTTCGCTTCTTCTTCTCAGATCTCACGCCCCGTAGTATTCCATCGCTTGACGCATCGTACGGAGTCAAAATTCAGGGATGCTCTCTGTGCTCCTTCAGTTCCTCTAACCACTTATCCTTCAGAGCCGAAGCTGCACCAATGGCCTCTGCAAACAGTTGGGTAACATGATCGCGTTCCTCTCCCAGTAGCTCTTTCCCTACGTGGTATGCTTCATTGGCCTGCTCAAGCAGGCGATTTCGATCATGAGGAGGCTCTTCGTAGGACCAGCGTTCATATCCAACGAAGTCGTTGTCATCACTATGGTGGTGGTGGTGGTGATGTGGTCCACCGTGGCGACGATGACGAGGGGGTTCATGGTGGTGTATTACCGAATGAATAGGATGCCCCTTGTCATTGTATTCCTCTACCTTTTTGGAGAGGTGGTAGAAGGCACCAACCGCCACAGCAGCGCCGATTGCTGCCTTGAGATAGTGATCCGACACATCGTGCTTGTCTTCGTCGTGAAAAGCCTTACCTAGTTCATGCGCGGCGTAAACAGATGCCGCCGCCCCAACGGCTGTCTCTGCGTGCGCGGAAAAGGTGTGAAGTTCTGGACTCGCCATGTGCTGAGTGGGATATAATGTTTGCTTCCCCAAGGATGGTGATAGCAATAGCAATTAGCAGTAGCAGGAATAGGTTTGGATTCTTTACTCGCTAAGGATCGGTCCGCCATGGAGCTCCACGTCCTCCAACAGCAACTTACTTATCTCCACCTCCCCTTTCCAGGCTCTTCCATGGCTAGTTTCCGTATAGCCTTGTTAGGGAATGCCAAATACGGGACACGGGTCTGATGATGTAGTCCAGAAAGGGATCGCGCCCGACTTCGGGCTACAATTGTGGGTTCAGGCCCGTTCCCCCGGCTCCTGCCATCGGTACCACGCGATCACCGCTGTCCATTAGGACTGTTCTTGCGGACTTGGAGATGGGAATCATCAACCTACCAAAGGAATGGCATGGGATGAGAATAGGATGATAAAGGGAGAACACGGTATCAGGACATCTGGCCACCACCAACCGCACCTCATCGGCGTCATTCCATGCGACAGATGGCGTGATCTCGCTACTATGTGCACCAGAACCTTCCCCTATTTGCTGGTAAGATGCTGGTGGAGGGGCGCTATAGCGAGCTCGACGACATCCCCTTGCTCTTCCTTGCCCGCCATTGTTTCTTTGAGCCCCATCACTATCGTATTAACTGATGTCTTGCAGGATCTAGACATTCGATTTTCAAGCCACAATGCATCTGGCAAGCCCGAGTCTCGGGGCATGTTCAGAGCTGTCCAATCTCATGCAGCTTTCTGGTACCTCCTCATGGGTTTGACCTGACTGATTCGCACACATCGCTGATGTTGTCTTGCGAGCTGTTGCAACTTGCCCCCTCTACCACCTCATTTCAGGCTATCGTGTAGGTTATTTGCATCTGCTGATTCAACGACAGGATCCCCATTCCCGATTAAGCACGCATCCTGCTCGACCCGCAGGTGCAGTTCAGCTGGTTTAGCCACCAAGTATGGCTGCGACCCCTTGCCCGTGGGGCCTCCAACGCCATTGATATAAGCCCGTGGACATCTCGCAAGACTTCCTGGTTCACCGTGTGGCCTTACGTCAAAATGGGTGGTCATCAGAGTCACAGTCCTGCAACATACACTGAATACGTGCAACGGCTCGTTGAAGGAGGCTATCCCAACTTGGCGCCTCTGTTCAGCTTCTTAACTTCCTCGTATCACCAAAATGATGTGTTCGTTCGGTATATTGACATAAGAACGGACGGTGAATCCAATCAAGCACACTCAGTTCCTCGACACAAAGTCCGCAAGCAAATTCATGAACCTGTTCCCGCAGAGGCTCTGGCGCGTGTCTTCATTGTTGAAGATCTTGATCGCAACACCATTGAGGACTTTGGACTCCTGCTCGATGTTGAACCAAAGTTCTTCGCAAACCACATCAGCGATGCATTTCTTGATCCTGGAACAAATACAGGCCGATGCCCGCATCTTCCCTCGGTGTCTCATATCAAGTCATTCTACAGCATCGACTATTTCCACCCTGTCAACCTCGACAAGCGCACGAGCGATCGTTTTTGTTGTTCCTCAAACGTACGCCGTCTCGTTGATACGTTCCATCGTGTCGTCCGTCGTGCGCACCTTATCGACTCGGCTCTAGACCATGTCGCATTCGTCCGTCGGAAATTTTCATTCTACGTACAACCTATTAAGGAAAAGAAATGGAAAGGTAGGTTCTATTGACCAGCCTATGTGTAGTATTTAAGTGAAGTCACTGACACAGCATCATTAGTCTTGGTGCTTACTGATCCGTCTGTTTTGGATTGTCGCCGAACTCACTCCCGACATTGTCGAGCGACGGCACAGCATAGTCACCGACTTGAAATGGAAGCTTCATATTCGGACCCTTATAGTGAGTTTCGCGACACCTGGCCATCGTCCATGGGTGTGGCAACCTTCCACAAAATCATCGATCGTAAAGGAAACATTGGATTTCGCAGCCCACGAGGCCCGCCAGAGCAGTTCAATGTGTGGAGCTTCCAAGGTGGATATGTTGACGTTTTACCACCCGAACGACCGAGTAACCCAGATCATCGGGATGAGAACTTTAGTGTGGCATGGCTAGAGAAGCTCAAAAGCGATGGTCGAAGCCGCCGGAGTAAGAAATCATCTCCAGCTGACGACCTCATCTACTATTGGACGGACGCCGCGGAAAAGAGCAGGGCCGATCGAACACACTACAATATGCCTGCACGGGTCTATGATTCAAGTCGTGAAAATGAGAATGACATAAGCAAGACGCGCAGATTTTTGTTCGATATCTCTCGCCATGCGCTATTCATCGCAGCGAGTGAATGTATGCTGACTCTACAGGCACTGGACGCATCGGTAGACGCACGGATATGGGATCTGAAAAATCTTAATCTCGCAGAATCGGCCTTCAGAGGCAACACTACGAGGTCACTGGAACACTACTTAGATGATGCACTCAAGCTGAAGCATCTCCTGAGAGGACAATATAAACACATCTTGCACGTCCAGGACTTTATTGATTCCGTCAACATGACAGAGCCCGCAAATGAAGTTCTGACCCGGGTGCTTCCCGGCCCCTTCGGGCCACCAGATCACAGCCCCTTGCAGAAAGACTGGAGAAACGACAACACTTCAAGATCCACCAGGAAGGAACGGCAGGTGATTGCGGATTACGGTCTCAGCGAAGATTTTGATCACATCACAAAAATGATTGACAGACATGTCACCATCTGCCAGGAGACTATCGGAGATATACCGAGCCTCATGGCGGTCAGGGACAGCCACTACGCCGGCAGTCTGGCTAAACTGGGAGTCGTATTCCTCCCCATTACGGTTGTCACAGGAATCCTGAGCATCCAAACCGAGTATGGAATGGGCCAGCCATTGTTCTGGGTGTTTTGGGTTGCCTCATTAGCCGTCTTGGCGATCACGATACTTATGACCTGTCTCCCTACCCATCCATGGGATCGATTCTTCGAAGACTCCATGACACATTACCGGTTGGGGTATCGAAGAATGGCGCGTAGATTGCAGAGGCAGCGGGAGCGGTCGGTCGAACAGCAAGCTTGAGCTGGATATGTTTGACGTGTACAAAGTATTCAGTATTGAGATACGAGATATTAAGGCGTGTTAGAGAAAAGAGCCGAGGCCTACAAAGTACCAAAGTACATTTCCTGTGTCGCTGACTAAGGTAGGCTTTGAGCGTCTGGTTCTCCATGACGCGGCAAAATGTGTGGGTATGCCAAATTCGAAACCTCGAAAGGGCCTAGGCTTTCAGCTGCAAGTCATTTCCCATGATGCACCTCGATCATCAAATGGGATGGCGAGACACGGCGAAGGACCTCGAGGAACCCCTCCATCAAGCAGGTGAGACGAAAACAGAGGGGGATTACATTTCTCCCCGCAGGACGGGTTGAGTGATGACAGTGGCTTACAGAGAAAGCGAAAAGTAAGGAGGTGGTATGATAGGTATCGGGGACGTTTTTGTCTAGGCTATCATTATTGGGCCCGTCTATCGCTGTCGGCGGTTTCCGCAGTCCACTTGGGCTGCCATTTCACCTGCTTCTTCGTAGGTACTGCAGCTCCGTAAGTTCGGGGCAAAAACGGAGCAGTGCTGGGCCTGCATCTCCTACTCAGTCAGTCAGCTGATGGAGGCAGACGACACACCCGGCATTCATTTCGATGGCGTAGCGTGACGGTCCACGGAACTGCCAAACATGTCTTGCAACAACTTTTGTGACATGTTAGTTCGAAGATCCTCGACCCCGTGTTCTAGAATTGCCATCCTCACGCCCGTTCCCAAGATATAAGCTGTGTCGTTCCGCGATGGGGTGGCAAGCCTTGCACATACAAACAGACACCAGCACACAAACCAAGAAGTGATAACCAAAAGGACTACTAGACAAGCGGGCTATTAGCTTGTAGTGATCCTGACGAATCTTGACACCACCTCCACGCTCCCCAGAAGATACAAAAAAGGTCATCGAGCCTCGCTTGAACGTTTACCCACCACTAGCATATACATACCTATCACAACATCTATACGCTCTACAACAGCGAACTTACCACCAACAACTCCCACCAGCTAGCAGCACCACATCATGCCTCCCATGCGCATCCCTGTCAGCCGACTGGCCCAGACAATTCGCACATTTTCCTCTGCTGCCACCCCGAGCAGCGGCCTGAGGGCAGCGGCGAACCCCTTGCACTTCCACCACCAACACATCCTCCCGCACCGGGCGTCGCAGAGGATCCTGTCCAAGGCCTCCACGGCGGCTCAGAACCACTGGTCGACGGTGCCCGAGGCCATCCGCGACGTGACCAGCTACCTCGCGCTCGGGGCACTGACCTCCGAGGCCGCCTTTCTGATATATTGCTGGGTAAGCAATATCTCCTCCTACCGAACAGAACCTCTTCCCTTCCGGCCCGTCCCTTGGATTGAGAGGTGCGACTTTTGAGATGCCTGTGAGCGATGTGAGTTCGTTTTTTTCAGGACTACTCTCTCATTGTTCATCGTCACCGCCGCCGTGGGTTGGATCCATCACCTTCAATCATACGTCACCAGAAGACGTTGAAAGAAAAGATGAAAGAGGAAGTCGATGCTGACATGTTCTCTTCGTGTCGGCAGGACAAAGACGCCGACCTGACGGACTTCCTGGCTTTATAAACAACCGCCACTTACAAGTCACGATACATACTCGGTACATGACGACCGCATTTTTGGGACGAGGGCCGGAAATTGGGCGTTTTGGGTAGGCAGCTTTACGATCGGGTCGGATATCTTGTTCATGAGTTAGTTCCTACTTGCATGCTGCAGTCAGTTTGAGGAGAGTTTTAGCCAGAATGGCTGGTCGGCCGGACGCGAACATGAATTGTTTTGTTTGCGGTCTTGTGAGAAACCTGGTCCGCCCGTTTTGAAGAAAGGGGGCACTGAAAGGCTGAGCCTCGCGAAGTGCCGGCCGTCGATCGAGTCTTGAGTCTTGCAGCCTCGCAGCCTGGCTTCGAGAGGAATAAAGGGGCACGTGTACATACATACAAGTACAGACCTTACCAAGTTGAGCACCATAACAGGTTGCTCGCGCTACGGGAGACAAATCCCAAATTAGGATTCATTCCCGAGCGATGATCAACCCAAAAGAATACTCCAAAATACAGACCAAGCACATGAAACCAGAGCACCCCAAAAATCTAAAGACCACAAGATCACTCAGAATAGGTAAGCCGACCGGCACGTCCTAGGGGGGAAACGGGGACATGAGAAAGGGATGGGGAACAGGCACGAGACTGAGAAGAAGATGAGCAATGGGCATGAGTCCACTTGCGCCCTTTGCGCCTTTTGTTTTTCCATTGCACGAGGATATGCCAGTGTCCCGGATTCTCGCGAAACAGAGTGGCTGAATCTGATCGCCGAAGTTTCGTTCAGGCGAAGAGGGCGTGCGGGGATTAGGATTAGGTAGAGGTCCCGGGTCGAGGGTATCAAGCCTGCCTGGCCTTGTTTTGCCCTAGTTGTTTGCCTGGTTGTTCTTGGCTGGTGGTTACTCGTATCTACCTGGCTGGTCTGTCTGTCGTCACTGGGTTGTCCGTTAGCGGCATCTCCCTCCCTGCTTACACCAGCCACTGCCTGGCCATTCTCGGCCGGTCAAGGGAAAGAAATATTTACCAACAATAGACGGCCATATTGCACGAAAAGGGCTAGAACTACTTGTAAGCTGGGCAAGTGACCGAGCAACTGAATGATTGAACGACCGACTGAAAGAGTGGAGGTGATTTGAGAGGATGACGGGTTTTCGGGCCAGAGGATGAGGACAAAACCCGCGCAACCGCAGGGCAAGGTTAGTTAGCTGGTTGTTCGCCGAGGCGAGGCGATGCGTGGCAAGGCGATCCGAACTAGCACCGGCCCAAAGCCTTACTTTAAGGAAGGGGAACCTGCACGTGATATTGAAGGATCCATGAGAAGGGTGATGGTTTCACGCCTGTACTTACTTGGTACAGGTAATAGTAGCAAGGGACTTCTACTTTCGGCCCGTCTGCTCATTGTGTTGTACTCTGGAGTACTGAGTACAGGGACATGAAGCAGCTTTCACTTGTTATATATGTACCTGTGTGTATACCAAGTATATATCTGTAGCGAAAGAGTAAGTGGATAAGTGGGGGAGGAAAGCTGGTTCGGGTCCGGGTCTTCCACGTTATTGCATAGAACACTCTCACTCAAACACATGTACTTGTCCATCCCTCTTGTCCCATGCCTGAGAAGGCACAGCCAGAGTATGTCCACATGTACCCCAGACTTTCCCCTCTTCTTGATGGAACCTAACCTAACCAAATCCCACCTTCTTGCTGGAGTCCAAGTAACAAGTACATACCGTTTTCAAGTGGTAGTAGCTGCAAATCCAATACATCATCCCGGAGGCAGCCGGGATCAGGCGCGCAGCTCAGAAGCGGGGAGGATCGAGATCTGCTGGTTATTAATATGTGAAAAGATTGAAATTGTCGGGCCAACCAGACCAGCCTTGCCACTAACAAGTAAATCATCAATCAATTCAGTACTGGCTCTTTAGGAAAGAAGGGAAGGATATGGAACAAGATGAAATTCAGAAATGTACCCAGTCAAACGAATGATCGATTACCTTGGGACCCCCGGACCACTAGGCCATTAGCCTCACCGGCCTCAGCCCGTCATCGTTGGATCCTCGGAGCTCGGAGACTTCTTTCGCACGCACACGGAACATATGCTTTGGCAGAGGACCGCTCCGGATTCCGCGGGAGAGACCCTGCGTGATCTAGCAGAACAATTCGCTGGCTAGAACGTAGGAGATTTGTGCTCATGGTGAACTCGGAGGAAATTCAGTTGTCAGATCCCGAGAAAAGAAAGCAACCAGACGAAGGGGACCAACTTGTGCGGTAGCGTTTGCGGCTGCGGTTGCGGTAAGGCGAATCCGGAAACGCTGTTATCGCCATGCCAGCCTTCCCCTGGTCTCGTTTACCCCCTCTCTTCCGCTGTCATGTTATGTCATGTCGAATGATGCCGGGGCACAGAGTTCCCCTAGACCAGACCTCCGGTCACGGGAAAGGCATAGCAGGGCATGGCAGGCGCGTCGATTGGCAGAGAGACACAGGCAAGGTGCGGTGATGACCACAGAGCCATATGGAACTCTGGAGTCGTAGTCAGAAGTGCGTAAGATTGGGGAAAAAGCCCGAAAGGGGAACAGGGGGTCAACCACTGCACCACACCATCTGCCTCTGAATGTTGTCTGTCCGTGCGTGTGGGTGTGAGTTCTGTGGAGAACGGGCAGAGCGGGACTGAAATATCATCATCATCGCCATCATCATCATCAGTATCATCTCATCGCTCTTTTTCTGCTCGCGTGCTTTTTTCGAAGAGAGAAACAGAGAACAGAAAAGGAAGACATCCACCGCTGTGATCCGTTCACATTTTCGTTCCCACATTTCCTTCCCCCTTCTTCGTCATTGAACGAATACCAATCAATTGATCCATCCAACTCATTGCAGGCAAACAAGCCAGCAATTGGAAATCTCTCAGCCTTACCCCGAGATACACTCGCATGCTTACATACCTCCTACACCCTTAGCCCGCATATATACAACCACAAACCGCCCACCTTCCACAAAGAATAACATCTTTGACTCCAAAGGAAAGAGGTGGACATAGCATCTAAGTCTAGCTAACAGCTACACTACTATACTACTATACTACTACACTTCTATTTTCAAAATTACCAAACACGCCTCGTTGGGAAGTTGACCACCAGACAGAGACCATCAACCACCGGCGGTCTCCGTCCACCCAATGCCTGTCTTGATCACCTACGCAACGTGTCACGGCTCGACGCGAGAGGTCGCCGAGCGGATCGCCTCACGCCTCCACGCTGACGGCTTTGCCGTCGACTGTCGGTCCGTCGACCATGTGTACAGCGTCGAGAACTACAGCGCCGTGATCCTGGGCAGTGCCGTGCACGGCCAAAGGTGGCTGCTGGACGCGCAGAAGTTCCTCGACGTCGAAGCCATGGGCCTCCAGATGAAGCCCACCTGGACCTTCAGCGTCGGCATGGCCTCTGCCGTGACCGGCTCGAAATGGATCCGAGACCGAGCCGTGCGCCACGAGTCCCGCCACATCGAGGAGATCGTCATGAGGAAGCTGCCCAAGGTCCGGGATCACCATTTGTTCGCGGGTAAGGACGACGGCTCAGACACACCCGCCCCCATCCGATGTCTCTGGAGTTGCGTCGGTGGACGCTGGGGCGATTACCGCAACTGGGACGAGATTGACCATTGGGCAGATGTCATCGCGAAGGAGTTGAGATTGGAGGGTGTATAAACACGAGCCAAGCTGGAGAATAAGGCAATAAAGAGCTGGAACTCTGATATTTGGCTTGTTTTGATTGGCGGCAATTTGAACAGATCCTAGTCACCATTTGACAGTATTGTTTTGCATTGGATTTACCGGAGTTGCTTTGGAAGAACACTGCAGCGTTCAGTTAAGACACGATGCCGTGATGAGAATGATTGAATACCCCCCATGTACCAGGCAACTAGCCTCATGTTGGATCTTGTTGAATATCGGATAGTATTGGCAATAGCAAATACTTCGTCCTTCCCAAGACAACAATGTCTGTGCTGATTCTGGTCGTGACAACTGACAGGAAACTGCGAGTCTTGACCGCTTAGCAGCTCGGGTAACTCAAGTCACCATTGCGAGTGCATAACCTTTTCAAGTTTGCAACCCGGTCTCTTCCGGGTTGAATTGCAAAGACGGATCGGTCTTTGGAGGTGCCCTGGAAACCCGGGGCGACGAGGCTGATTGCACGAAGCCTGCAACCGCCTGCCTCGGCATGTAAAGCTGATCATTGTGATATCATGTTATTCCACCAGGGTCAGCACAACATCAAAGGCTACCAGATCATGATGAACTGAACCACATCTGTCGACTTAGATCCACCAGGCAGCTCGGGTCCCGTGCGCAGAAACTGAATGCCAGCCACCACCCAGAAGGGTTGTATTACCAAACCTGCTGTTTACCCGATCTGCGTTGGCCACATTTTCTGGTAGTCACCAATGCTGAGGAGGTTTTCCGGTCATTATGCGGCGAGTATGTAGAGGGGTGTCAGCTCTCCGAGAGCGTCGGGTCAGCCATGCGGCAATTTGCCTGAAAAGACCTAGCATAGTCGGCAGAGTGCGGATGAACCCTGTACTGATTCGGACCCTAGGTGATTCCTTTGCTGGCACATCGCCCGCTTCAGAGATTCCCATTGCTTGAACCGAAAAGGGTCCAGTTTGTCAGCCGACATGTATGTTAGATAAGCATACCTAGACAGATCCATAGTGTAGCCGTGGCCGTGGACGACGTCACACTTCTGCTTCTCATGAATGACCTCCATTGGGACACAGCAAGGCTGGTGGATGGCAATGAGTCGCACACCCGCGGAGCTCCAACATCGTCCGCGCTCCCTGCACTGAGGGTACTGATATAACTCACATAACGCTATACCTCGAGGATACAATTTCCACGCGCTTCAGAATAATACTCCGTGTCTAATCTCTAGGGAGGTCGGGCTTGTACGAACGTGCACTCACGATGGTTGCTGATGTTTGTATTGAAAAGGTAAGAAGACGAGTGCAGATCGAGGGAAGAATTTCCCACCTTTAGGCGTGCGATGTTTCGAAATTCTGTGTCTGACAGAAAAATTGTCTTGATGTCACCTTGAGTCATTGACCAATTTGACCAGATTTTTCTGCCAGACGAAACAAAGCCTTTCAGATCTTGTCACTTCTGTCTTCCTCAACTTTCCCTTGCGATTGACCTCTACCTTGGGAACGCCCTCAATACACCTTCAATTTTCGGGGTTGCATCTACATCGGAGCCCTACTCTCCGAGTTAATGGCTTGATCGCGTATCTGGCGGCTACGATGTTCAACATGAGCCGCAATTACCTTTCAGCCGCCGTGCGCAGCATTCATTGCCGAACGAAGCCTTTCTATCAGGTAGTGTCTCCTCATGTGCGCAAATGATATGCGGGCGAGGAAGCGGAATGATATCCCTTCAACGGTCACCCGTTAAGCCGATGCGGGGACTCTCGAGATGATTGCCAATGGCTGGGATGAGATTGCAAAGCGCATTGATCGAAAGAGAAGGGTTCACACAGCCGCGAGCACCTTCCAGGGGTGGCCTTTCTAACCCGAGAGTACATGGATACAGTACACATCAGCATCACCAACAAGTACAAGTACTTGCTGACAAGGTCCGTGTTTGGTGCTTGTGTTATGATCAGTCCACACTTGCATACACCTTGGCTTCAAACCCGCCCTGACCAGGAATTTTCCCCGAAGACGGCACATCATGGCCGTCCAATCGCAGTTGATTCCCTGCCTTGGATATCTCTGATCTGAAGAAAGCTTCCCTTGTTCTTCGAAAAGTTAGCCAGCGAGCGGCCACTAATACTCCAATGTTTTGAGTTACAACGTCTCTCCCTTGCTTGTAGCCTCGACATCTGATTGCTACATGGGGTCATAAAACATCAGACGATTCCTAATCTATATTCCCACCGTACCTCAGTTTCCTCCACATACTTTTGAGCGATGCCGATAAGAGGAGATCCACGGCGGATAGTTTGTGGGCAGTCCACAAAACCCTACCCAAGTCTCCGTGTTGATTTGCAAAGTCGGGTCCCACGGCACCAGCTTTACGAGACAGCGATTCGTTCTTCTCCAATTCCCGAGCATGCCTTGCCACATTATCTGGCCCTCCCCCGGGAATGTCTGTCCATTTTCACATGATTGATAAATACTTAAGACGACGGATTTGGTGGCCTTTCTTGTTTCTCACCGTCATTAAAACCGGCCGGCAATGCAGTGGTTTGGTTGGGCCTCCACGTACCAACTTGCGCAAGAGTCCAAGATGTGAAGGCGATGCCTAAACCATCCTTAGATCCAAAGTATCATCAAAGTACTTAGCATCGGATTGCGCTGCGGCGTCTTAATGCTCGGAAAAGGTGTTCCAGCAATACAATAATCAATCCATCAATCCTCCTTAACTGCGAGGCTTTGTCACCAGTAGCAACATGAACATGGACCAACAGACTGTCAAGTCGCGTCCGCGAGTCTCGCGGGCTTGTGAAAGATGTCGTGTCAAGAAGGCAAAAGTAAGTTGGATTCGTGTTCTTGATGCCATCTGTGTCGTCGAAGGCGGAAACCAATGGGAATTGGACTGACAAGACCGTCTCGATGGACAGTGCGATGGTGAGAAGCCTTGCCGGAGGTGCGATTTAGACAAAGCGCCCTGTTCGTATAAGATCCGAAGGAAGACCGAATCCTCCAGCACGAACCAACGGTGAGCAGTTGCAATTTCCTGGACGGCCCTCAGATCTCAGGAACGTGTCAAAGTTCTCTTGCTAATCGCCTCAAGATACACCAATCTCCTCCTTCAACATCAGGAGGCCTTAACGGCAGGTGTGGTGGAATTGTACAAGCGGCTTGTCCGAGGTCAGAGATGGGACGGCGCTCCCATCGAGGAGGTCAACGGCAGTCCCAGCGTACACAGCATCCTTGAACGAGTAGGAGTACTTGACCATGATGAAGATGCCAACCACTACAACCTCGACTCATGCTCAACCAAGAACAGATTGGAACCTGTCTCGCCTGTAGGGCCCATCAAAGCGTTTGCGCCAACTATTGCGCCGAAGCCCAAAAGACCGGTTCGAGCAGCAATGGGAAGGGAATCGACCAGCCACGCACCTGTCCCAGGCCTCCCTGAGCAGCGGAGTTGCTTTGGTCAGTCGCCAAAATCAGCCACGGCGACGACCATGAGCCGGACCTCGACCGCGTGTGGACAAGCAGCTTCCGCACTCGACACAGATGAAGTACCAGTACAGTCGACATACTTTCCACAACCGCCCTCACCGCTGACGCCGATGTCCAACTCACGAAGCAGTTCTCTAGCCCACTGCTCGAGGGTTCAGCTCAAGACGACCAGCACCACGACGACATCATGGGTTGACTCACCAGTGGATGAGTTTTACGACGAGCTATTCGGCACGCCGATACCCACGCCACGAACAGAAGTCCAGTCACGACAAGCACAACTACAGTCGGACCACCAAATTGAACCTCTCCCTCAACCTCAGCCTCAGGGCCAGACTCCGTACACAATGCCCCCCTCATTTGCCTCCCCCAACCTCAGCGCCGCGGAAGCCTACAATGCTGGCTATTTCTTCGACGCGACACTGGGCGGGGGAATGCCCATGTATGGATGGGACAGTGGGCCGGGCGGATCGGGCGGCATCGAGTACAACGCCTGGGATACAGGAGTGTATGTCTAAAGTTGTCAGGATCACCGCAGGAGGTGAACTGAATTGGATGATAACTTAATGCTTGGCTGTGATTCCATGTGTCTCCAAACCATGGAGTATAGGTATGTATATAACAAGAACGACGACGACGAGGAGGAGAAGGATGCATGGTGGTGCACCAGCTCTAGCTCCAAGGGTTCTTGCCTGCCCGTGGGGGGAGCATCGGGCCGCTCTGTTGTCTGTATTACTGGCAGTGGTTGACTAAAGGTGAGCGGGGCGGTTCTTTCTGGCCTCGGCCTCGGCATCCTCAGGTAGTGGGTATTAATATCAATATCAATCACTGCGTAGCGAAGAGAGGCTCAGAGGGAAACCTTTGCGATCAGGCTGAGAATCTTACGTGGTTCCCCGTAGAGCCTGAGTCATGGTAGAGTTGGGCCATAGCATTGCCCAGCCAAGAGAGACCCAGCTCGGTTAGGCGCTTCCCGTGAACCTGATGTAATGAGGGAGACGGACTTTCTTGTTCAGAGAGAGAGATAGTCCGCGCCTCCGTGAAAGCAAAACAAAACAGAAACGGCTGCCGAGATAAAGTTGAGAAGGAGGAACACAATGAAAAGAGGGCACGCTATGGTCGATTGTGAGCCCAAGTGTGTAGGTAATTGGAAGGGCTTTGGTCTGTCCTAGAGACAGGACAGCCGCAACCATGGTCAAATGACCAGATGCTTCTTTCCCAGGAGCCTGATATGTCAAGCGGCCCTTGAGAATGTTCGGTTCGTTCTCTTCATGCCCAAAAACACATACCTCTAAACATAGCATTCTACTGCCCAGGCAGTCTTACAACCCCTTCCAGACAAAGGAGCCGGCCGTTTCCAAGTAGGTAGGACATTGAACATCCTCCTCTAGTATCACACTTGAACTTTCGTGGATGCATTAGACCATCAATGCCAAAATTATCAAGACGCCGTCTGCAATGCAACTAAATCATCCTGACATTTTCCTGGTTTTTCTTTCTAAGTGTTGTGAATTAGAAAGTTTCTGAAGTTATCCCAATAGTCCGAGTTGACATATCTGGCGAGCCATGTTAGCAATCATCCCGGATGGAGCAAGGATAATCCATTTAAAAAAAAACGTACATGTACTTCATGCTGCTCCTCAAGCTTGGCTGAATGCTCTCGGGCTGCCATCTGAAGATGTACATGACAAAGGCCCAGCTCAAACTAGCGAACACGGGCCAGGCATTGTTCTGAATCTTTGCCTTTAGCTCCGGCGATAATCTTTGAGTCCAGAGTGTCGGGGTGGGAGTGGCACTCGTGGCGCTTGGTGGTTCAATGCTGAGCCTCGCGAGGGCGAGAATTACTCGAGCAAAGACGTAGATGACGATTTGTTGGTTGACACTATGCGGAGAGAGACAAAAGTTTAGCCTGCCAAAGCCTGCCAGCCTCCTGCTATTGCAGTTGCAATCCTTACCTGCCCTGTTTCCCTCGTCCAAAGACAACATAGCCACCGAGGAGGCCCGCAAAAAAGGTGTCATACGGTCCCTCTTTTCCCGGATTCATGGGGTTCAGCAGCCTTAATATTAACATGGACGACTTGTACACGGTTGCGAAGAATGCGAGGTTTCGCGCATGTTGTCTCGTTGCCCTTAAAACAAGCCGGATCTTTTCTCGGATCGTGCCTGAGCGAAACAGGAAGACCATGACCAGAGCATGAGGGAATCGGACTTTGGCACCGTAGACGGCGCCATTACGGGCGGCTTTGACGATGGCCAGAAGAGGAGCGAGGTCGGGGTTGAGGATGATGGACTCGACCGTTTCCTGGTGGATGTCAGTTGAGACTTGGTAGAAGTGGTAGCGCATCCAAGACCGACCTTCAGCGCATCCATCCTGCACCCTCGACGACAACCGTTTGCTGAAGGAAGGCGAATGTTCTCTCGGTATAGCAAAGCAGCGCCAGGGCGGTAGGGAGGGACGAGGTCAAGGGAGGGTTAGAATACAGCGGGCGAGGCGATGGCAGCCAAGGTCATGGGCATTGAGCACTGAGCAGCGTGGCTGGAAGTGAGCAATTGGCATGTGTCAATTCTGGCTCAATTGGGTACCAGGTCAAGAGAGCAGGGGGCAATAAGAGGCACAGAGAGAGTCTTGAGAGTCCTCGGCGAACGAGGAATACGACGACATCATCTTCTTAGTATTCAATTGATCGGTGCATGTGAACCGCGGGCGGGTCAGCGAAGGGCAAGTTGGGCAAGTCACTCCCCACACAGTCCGACTATTTGTTCAACCGCCGCGCTGAGCCTCGGCTGTCTTGATTTTGGATTTCGCCGTGTGGCTGCCCCGATGCCATTTCCCGACAACCTTCGTAAAGTACTCGGTAGTAATATCAAAACAACGTCCACGGCCAAATCTCGCCCACCGTGACAATAGACTATCTCCATACCAGCGAGGCCAAATCTTCCCTGACAGAAATCCCCCTACAGCTCCAGCTAGATGTCTAAACCCCTATCCTCTCACAACCAGCATGCCCTGCCTGCACAATAGACACTCCATTAAGGGCGGGCATTCATATTCTGCCCTGTTCGGTTGTTGGAGCAAGAACGACGCCAAAGATCTTTGCTCCGCATGCATATCGCATAAAGAGGCTTGACAGACACAAGCTTAAACATCACCCTCACTAGATTTGATATGTGATGTTCTCCCTCGAGCATATGTGGTAGCTGAAACGAGGCGAGTCCCGGTTTTGCTGTCAGCACTCCGCAGTCATGAGCCATCTACAGTGACTCTGAAGGATTGGTTGTGAAGGACTGATATCTTTCTGTGGCTTTGAGATGTCAAGTCCTCGAGTCCAACTCCACATCAAGAGATCCGCCGTCGTTTCGGTTTCTCATTGTCGTCGTCGTCCGCATCGTCCATTTCCTCGTCGTCATCCTCTCCGATACTAATCTCATCCCCGCTGCCTAGACCAGTGCTGCCTTCTTCCGACGTATCGTCCACGTCCATGCCGCCGTTCTCCATGTCTTCGTCTTGACTGATGATATCTTGCTCTTTATCCAAGTCCGCCATCTCTTCTTCATCATCGTCGAGCTCGCCACGGTTTCTTTTCAGCCCTTTCATTTTCCGTGTCTGCAGATTTGAGAGATCCTGTTTTCCAAGATGCACGCGGCCAATCTTGTCACCCACCAGATCTGTCTCAATATTCTTCTTTGTCCGTTGTTCATTTGGCCGACGGCCATGTTTTAAAGCATCCCTCATCACGGCCGCATCCGCTTCACGGAATCGATCAACTCGGAAATCGAAGCTGTGTCCAATTGGCTCAAGCTCGACCCGTGGGATTTTGGGGCTGTTGGATCTCATAGTTCGTATCCGATACCATCTGAGGTGAAGGACGGGCTTGTTCGCCGGGTCGTTCAAGTCTCCCGAGGAACTGGAATTTTCACCGGTGGCGATCATCAGGAGATACTGTAGACCTGCCACGTCAATTGAAGATATCTCTTCACCCTGAAACAGATCCAGCATTATAGACCTGAGGGATTGGTAGAGTGTAGCCTGCGCCGATGAAGAGGTGTCATCCCACTGCGATCCCGCGAACAGGATCAAAGGCTTCATTCCGACTCCAATCTGCAATTTTAGGTCTGACTGTGGCTCGTCCGCAGGCACAAGAAGCAGCAGCTCAACCATATCGAGAAGTTTGCCGTCGTATATCCGCAGGACTGTGACATTGTTCGGTCTCTTTTTGGAATGAGTGCCAAAGACCACCACCCCACATTCGTTCTTCCCTGCCAGAAATTCTAGGGACTCGGGGTTCTCGAAGGGGTGGATGTTGTCGTTCTTCTTGGTGAGCATGACAGAATCCGGTTTGGTCAGCGTATGCACAGTCTTCAGCACGTTGGAGAGAGGCTGCGGGCATTTCGTCCCATGCAGGAGTAAGACCCGTTTCCTGGATTCCACCTGTTGAGGCTCGCGTGCCTTGACGATGCGAGCCGTCCGAGCATTTCGCGGTTTTCTGTGAATTGTCAGTCTGCTTCGTTTAGCGGTAGCTCTCAGGAACTTACATTTCGCGCAACATGGTGAACTCTTGCACCGAGACTAGATATGCGTGCCAAATACGCTCCCAAGTATGAGACGAAGAGCCCACAAAAACTTGGTGGACCGCCGAGCCGCTCGCACTGTTGCGACACAAAAATTTCCCGGGCGCAGGCGAGAAAGGCTTATCGATAAAGAACGGTGAAGCATAGACACGTTGTAGCATCTTCCATAGCTCAGTCTGCTGCCCTCGGCATCGGCCATTGTACAGAGTAGAAGCTCTTGTCCACCACAACAACATATGCTCTTTGGGGAACTTTGGGGCGGCGTCTATGATAGCATTGAGTATATTAAGAGGGAACAGGCACCAAACGGCCCGAATATTGACGCCGCAAAGGTCCGGCCCTCCGTCGAACGGCTCTAAGAGTTTCGAGAGGCACACGTGTGAAATGGGAAGCAGAAGGAATAAAAACAGATTGGACACCAGGAAGCAAAAGCCTAGGCTGGTTTACAGATTCTGTGGCTTACGATCAGCTTCTTCTGGTCGGGAGATGTTCCCACTTCAGCTACCATCTATAAGGCTCTACACCCCCAGCGGACTGTTCTATACAGACGGCCTTTGCAGAACTAAATTGCTCTGCACATAGCTCATCGTGGGAGGCCCCTGGTATGTTCCTTCTTCCGGTAACCGCAAGAGACCAATAGATGACCAGAACATTGACATTAGCGCAAGCACAATTGTCAGTGGAACGGCAGCGCCTTGCATATCATCCGGGTGTCTGCTCTGCCACCATCCCCAGAAGCCGAAAGGGCCGACTACCATCAGGAGATGATAAGCAAGCATGTGGACAAAGGATGCCTTGTACCGTGACTCGAGGCCCCAAGCTTCGCTGTAGGTAGCTCCCTTTACGTCCCAAAAATTCCTCTTTTTCGGCAACCTCTCGTACATTCTTTGCTGGGTCAAGGGTCCTATACATTCGTGCCAGGGCCAGAACCAAAGGTGGCAAGGTGTGGCACACGGATATAAAGAATCCTCGAATTCCTCCTGCGAAATCGGCGGCCTCTCGATGGGCGGCGTTTGGGAGCCGCTCTTATATTCGTAATCCGGATTATGTTCCGGAACACCGTCCTGAATTGAGCTGATCCTTTCGGCGCGGTATTTGAGAAACTATGAGAGTGTCCGTGAGTAAACTACTTCAGAACGGGTTGGGAAGCAAAAACCTTTCTGAAACTGCAGAACCTGAATTGATACACTGAAAACCATAGTCTCAACCAACCACGCTTGGACTGATATGCATTTGTGATTTGAGCGACGAGTTGACCATCATTCTCGATTCTATTCTTCTTGAAATCAATCTGGCTGATGTCTAAACATCGCTTCTTTCCTTTTACTCCAAGCACGAGGAGCAAGTCGTTACTACTAACTCCAATCTGCACTGCGTGCTGCTGTAGCCGGTTACCAAATAAAGTTGCATTTCGATCTCGGCCGGTGGGCATTGTTGGTGTTGAATTTCGGGCCGAGGATCCACTTGCGCCAGGAATCTTCCCTGTGCTGGATGCTTGATTCATTGATGTCGTGGACGAGGTCTGAGCCTGTGCCGCATGATTCCGTGCTGAGGAGGTTGAACTGAGGTCAGGCCCTGACACATCTGGTAGAAAGGTCGAACTTCTGGGCCGTAAAAACTGGCGCCAGCTCCGTCTCCCTTTTTCACGGCCTTTGCAAAGGTGATCATCACTTAACGGTGACACCCGCAAGTCAATGAGCTTCGACAATTTCTCCGCTTCTGCCTTTGGAACATCAGTCGCATGTGATCTCCCGCAATGCTGTGAATTGTCAGCAATTGGAACGGAACAATTGGGAGCAACCTACACATTTCCAGGATATGCGGCAATGATCAGTAGGAAGAGGTTCCTGGGCCGGAGGCAGAGGCCACCAATCCCATTCCACTTTTGATGCTTTTGCGATGCGAAGCCTCAATTTGTCGGGCCAACTTTGTTGAATAATGGAATAAAAGCTGATGCTCTCTTTTGGTAGAGTCATCAGAGTGCGACGCAGGCTGTAATAACGCGGAGTGACTGCCTGCATCTGAATTCGCTCGAGTAGTTTTTTAAAAGGAGTGCCCCTGAAGATGAAGTGCTCCATGCGCTTCACATAATCCAGCTCGCTAAAAGCCTCAAGCAGATCGTCGGGACTGTCGTTGGGGCGGTCTTCAGGTGTATCCTGCTGCATATCCGCCGGAAGAACGCCGCCTTCGTTGGGATCGCTAAAACCCTGGTTGCCGCGAATCCATTCTTCAAGGTCAAGCAAGGACTCCCTGGTGCGCACGTCCCCTTCATCATCGTCTTGCTCCTCCTCTTCGTCTTCAGCCGACCCGGTTAATTTGCAGGCCATCCTCTTCGCTATTCTTTCTCTGTACCAATGACCCCGGAGAAGGCTAGCACTAGCATTCTCTAGCCTTGTGCATGCCTGAGCTCTTAAATCGATTTGATAATATTTGAGATGCTCTCGGATATCAGCACAAAGGTCTTGAACATTAGGCCGCTGTGAAATTTGACGGAATGCGGTCAGGAGTTCGTCGTTGCTCAACAAACATGCTTCGAGGTGTTTCTCTGCTGTGAGGACTGGAGGCAATTTGGTAACCCCTATGCGCGAGCCTATGTCTTCGTCATTCGGGGTCATTCGCTGTAATATATCCGGGTCAACAGCCGTGCTTTCCAGATAATTGCTTCCCCGGCTGATACGGACATCTGCATCGGTACTGAAATGGCTGGGGGCCCGCAAAGAGATGGTGTTCTCGCGTCCTCTGTCGGAATCAAGGGCCTCTTTACGCGTTTGCCCATCTTCATCGAAGTCACCGCCAGTCCCATATCCAGAGTCTGAATGCACTGCCATCTGTTTCAGGTGTGGGGAGTCACCCGGCAAAGCAGCATCCAATACTTGCTCAACCTCCAGTTTTTGATGTCGGTGGTGAGATAGTTCGCGACGCGAATTGGCTAAAGAACTCTGTAACTCCACTTTAAGTTTGCGACGAAATTCCGCAGACACCTCGCGCAGCAATGCGAGACTAACCACCATCGATTGTCCGGCTCTTGTCTGGTCAAGTTCCTTCCCTTCATCAACCATTTCCTTTTGAATCTGGAGATATGTGCCTGGTTCATGCCCCGTCCTAATGCTAAGAAGATGTCGGACAATCTGCCTAGCTGTTGCCGTCCCGTTCGTATGCCTGAAAATTCTGGACCCGTTTATGGACACGGACTCGAATAGCTGGGAATCTTCAAGTTCTTGCTGGCGCGTGTCCTCCCCCGTTGCATCCACCTTGTCCCGGAAATTGGTCACAAGAATAACCCTTCGCAGTGCCTGTTCTCCACAGAGCTCGATGAGCAAGTACAGATCATCGATTCTCTTTGGCCTCGATATACCGCGGGGGCTGGAATTGAGGTACAAAATACCGGTTACTTGGATTCCCTCGAGGCAGGCGCGTTTCAACCAGCCAGCAATATCGCGGAGGATTTCGACATCAGAGTGCAACGCTTTGGTGAAGCCCGGAGTGTCGATGATCCAGAAAGTCTCGAATTCAGGATCCCAACATTTATAGGTCTTCACTCTCTCTGTCCCTGCAACATTGATCAGTTTTCTTTGCAATCAGCAACTACACACAACATCATGCACTTACGTGAGTTTAGAGGTGAGGTCCTCTTGACAGATCGATCAAACTGGAATTGATTTATGAACCTCGACTGCCCTGACCCTGTCAATCCCATAACTAAAATTACCACATCGCCCGGCCTGGAGAGCCACGTTAACGGGGAAGGGGTACTTCGTGAGCGTTTGAGCCAACCTTGGCAATTCATAAGTCTCAGTAGCCATCGTCCTCAACCCCAGTACTCGTTCTCGTAATAACTGACAAGTATCCCTTCTAGAGGGAATGATACCTATCTGGTTGCCGCGTCATTCGACTTGGAGAAAAAAAGGGGGAAAGCCGGATACGGCTGGAAATGAACGAATCTGCTCTCCTTGCTCAATTCACAACCGTCGACGTCTGGACCTCGAGCCTAGTGAGCCTGATCTAGTACTCGAGGTTAGCTGAGGATGTGAAGTTCCAACACAAGATTCACCGGCCAGTGTGTGACTGCATCGAACTGGCTTTCTTCACGGCTCAAGCAGTTGGGGGAGGGGGGTCGGTTGCCTTGCGGCTGAGGCTGCGCAAGTTGGTATCTCCGACTTCGATTCTGCTGTGAACATTCGGTTGAGGCTGAGGACCAGCGGACTTTCACGCCATGCTGAACAACGCATAAGGCTATCTCGTATCCCACCTCAATTAAAGCAGTGCAGTTTGCGGAGACAACATTAGTGCAAGGGTTGAATACATGCGCGAGATGGTTCTTGGTGGTTGTGATGGTTTTGGACGGTTTCAGCGCTTTGGCGTGACTCTACCGGCACTCCGCCGTACTGCGTTGGCGAGTCGTCTTGCCTCACCGAATCCCCCTCTATCCCTCCTTGCCTTGCCTTGCCCCAACCATCGCCCAGGTTCACATCAACTCTCTTCGATACTTGTCATGCAGTACTCTGTGTGCGAATACGCCCTAGGCTTCCCGTCGACTTTCCTCCGGCCAACATGTCGGGATGAAATTTTCACCATATGAAGCTGCAATGGTACATGTAGTATTTCTAAAAATCTAGAGAGAGCATGAGTACGATCCATTCTTGAAGAAGGCCTGCGAAGTTTGCTCTTGCCACTTTCGTTGTCTGTCTGTGACTTTTCGAATAATACCGGGGAGTCGACTATGAGCACCATCCCCGGTCTTTGATATCAAACAGTGCACATGGCGGAACCTATATCTGAATCTTCGTTGGTAAAGAGCAAGGCAACAGCGGATCCTGACTGGGATTACATGTTGACAGGGTTGCAAGATAGCCACTGTGGCAAACCACCTGAGGCGCTGCTGTCACACCAACTGCAGCACCTACCTCAACATTGTTATTCTCATCGACCTGCGACAACAGGGTAACAGAATAGGAGGTTTCAGGAATGGCCTTCAGATTACAGGCCAAAGTGTATATAAACAGGCAGAGTCTCTCTGAACAGGCAGGGGGACGAGACACAATCAAGCAGATAGATCCACTCTCCCTCTGTGTTCAACATTATAGACACTCCAGCAATTATTTGTTTCCAAGGGAGCTCCATTCACGGGGCAATTTCTCAGTATCGCAATCTCACTTCTGATCGCAGAAGAATTGTCCGCCACTTGCTGCCACTACTTGCTGCCACTGGTGATTGGACTCATGGTCCAAACTCATGAAGCCCAAGTTCCTGGCAAATTGTGACGCCTTATCACAACTCTCTGTGACTGAGGACTCTGGCTCGACGGACAAGAAGGGTTTCTAAGCAAGACAACTCAACTACGTTAATGAGTGCGATTATCGAGAGCAACGTCGGGTATGTCATCCGTGATCTCTTGGATAATGCAATAGTGGCAATAATGGGCCGTCTTGAGGAGACTTCTTGACGGAACGATGAAACCTGAGCACCTCATTCGTCAAGGTGTCTCGAGAGAACGATAACATGCTAGGATAGGATTGACAGAACAATGTAGCTCAAGGCACAAACGTTGGCCCGACAGGGTATTATGTCTGAAATGGCAATATGGCCCTATCCACTCTCTATGAACCTATCTGCGGAGAGGAACCCTAAGTAAAGTAGAGCAGCTGTCACTTGGTTGTGAACGAGATAGGGGGTTGGTAGCCTTATGTCGGATAAATGTTTGTCCGAGACCTTGGTAGACCATTTTTTCCCCTATGCTTTCCCTCCCAACAATTCTTCAACTGGAGTGAACGATGGGGTAACCATCCCCTTGTATCCCCTTCATATCCGTCATAACCTGCGTATCAATAATCCCGTAGCGCCCATATTCAAGACGGTCTTACGGCGGATAATGGGTTATGCTCAGGATCTCCTCTCGGCAATCGTCTACACTCTCCGGACGATTCTGACAGTTTCACACGCCAATAAACAGTCAAGAGCCGACGCCTGCAAGCTAAGTATAGTTTCTAATATTTTCAGGCCAACGATGGCGGCCTGGCACCGACTTTGTGCGCCTTGTCTTTGCTCGTTGACGCTTATACTGCGAGCCGCGTTATATGTAAGGCCCGTGCTTAGTAGAGAAACCAAGCTGATAAAAAAGTCTGATATGTCACTAGGGCCAGATGTTCGAAAATGGCACGGCACATAGGTAATAACGAGTGTATCCGGTGAAGAAATTGGTTGGATGACTTGACTCCTCCATTCAGTTGGGCCCTTGCGGCTACCTCACAAAAAACCCTGCACATCACAAGAACACCTGCAAACCGAAGAGGCTCTAGAGACTTCTTCGGAAGGCTGCCTGTGGACTCAATGCTATATATACACACTTAAACCTTCCCTGTCTGTTGATGATTATAGTGGGCACGTTGTTGCTTCAACCAAAGCACTGAATCCTTTCCACGACGGTCGAATAAAGGACACCAACAACATGCGCCAGCCTGGTATATTTGGGCAGCTGTGTTGGGACACCTACACCTTGGTGGTGCTCGGGTTTCGCACAGCAGCCGACTCGACACCAGAGTCGGTCACAAGAGCCGTCGACCAAGCAGCCCTGAAGCTCGTCGCCGCCTATCCCTTTCTCGCAGGCCAAGTGATCAACGAGGGACGATCAAGCACGAGTTCAGGAATCTACAGAATTGTACCGTATCCTCCACACTCAGATGGCAAATCACCCGTCCGAATGAAAGATTGCACTCAGCTGTGTCCATCGTATGACGAGATCGTTCGAGCGCACGCCCCCTTTTCAATGCTCGATGGCAACGTCATTTGCCCGATGAGGGGAATGGGATATGCGTATGATCAAACGGTGGAGCAACCGGTGCTCATTATTCAAGCGAATTTCATCCGTGGTGGACTGTTGCTTTGCTTCGCTTCTATGCATAATGCACTTGACATGAACGGGCAGGGTATTCTGATCAGACAATTTGCAGCAGCAATGAAGGGTGAGGATTTTGATCACCGGCTTGTGGCGGCTGGGAATCAGGATGCCGACAGTATCGTGCCACTGCTGAAGGAAGGAGAAATAGCACTTACGCATGATGAGATGCGGGTACCCCCCAACCAGGTCCCAACCGCCAGCCCAGTTCCTGCACCTCCCCTTCAAGAACAACCGATCGAGACTGCCTCTTGGACTTATTGGCGCTTTCCCCAGGACAAAATCGCCGAACTCAAGAAGCTCGCCATGTCAACCTCGACCAAGCAGGTCTCCACCAACGACGCACTCACTGCCTTCTACACCCAACGCCTCACCGCCGTGCGTATCGCCGTCGGCCGGGTATCCCGAGACGAGTCAATCCGCTGTCTCCGTGCCGCTGACGCACGAGCGAGACTGAACCCTCCTGTACCTAAGGGATACCTGGGCCATCTCGTGGGACTCGCATATACAGAATGGCCAGCAGCCAGCACCGTCGTCGAGTTTCCCCTCTCCACAGTCGCAAGCGACATCCGCGAGTCTTTGCAAAAAGTAGACGATCATTATTTCCGCAGCTTGGCGACCCTAATCTCCCACACCCAGGATAAAAAGACAATCTCCTACGGTGCCCGGAAAAAGCTGGCCAAGGATATCTTCATCTCTTCGTGGGCGAAGATGGATCTCGCCGATACCTGTGACTTTGGCCAGGTTTTGGGCGGGAAGCCGGATTTCGTGCGACGTCCGAGGTTGGACGAACTGCCTGATCTGTCGTACATTATGCCGAAGGATAAGGAGGGAGATATGGCTCTTGGAGCGTGTCTGTTCAAGGCGGACATTGAGGGGTTGGAGAGCGATGAGGAGTGGAAGAGGTTTGCGCGATATGTAGGCTGAGCTGGCAGGAGAGTCTCATTCTGTGCGGCGGACGGGAGGAGAAGCAGTGAAGGCCTAGAACATGCTTTGGGTTTTGTGGTTGGTGAGGCCAAGTGAGGCTTACCAGCTTTATAGGGCGGTATCCTCTCATCTCCCAAGACGAGCCTGGGTAGGTTTCCCGATCTGACCAGCGTAACCAACCGTTTGGGCTCGCTGCTGACTCCACACTCGTCCTTCATTCATCCACCCACAATTCCACAGCCGCTATCCCCAGTTTCTTACTATTGAAATTTGTCTACCTACCTCGCCTTCTTTTTACCTTTCCGTCTCGATCCGGCCGGGGCGGCCCCAATCAGTTAGCCTTGGCTACATGTAGTCTAGCAAGACGATGTTTTACTCTGGAAGGCAGGCCTGTTCCCCAAACGGGCCTCTGATCAGAAAGTTCATGCCACAGCAGAGCAGATAGTGCTTATCGCTAAGCCGCGCTTTAGACCCAATTCGGGTCATGCCTGGCTCTCGAGTACATATGTACATAGGGCCAGTCGGGCGGCGCCTGCCTGAGACCGGTTACTCCAGGTTCCTAGGCTAGGTACACATGTATGAGCATGTGGAGGTTGTAATGCAGGGCTGAGCACACGAGGAGGACAGCAGAACACTGCATAGGAGAGCATCTGTTCTGGAAAGCACGCCGCGTTTGAGTTCTACTATAACTGGCTTGGACTGGAATCATCAGTGGCATAGGCGGAATGATAACGGAAGACGTGCGTGGCGGGAAAAGACGTGATTCTCATGTCAAGCAACGTCCCAGTCCGAGATCTCTTTCGAAGGACACACTTCGATTGTGTGTCGTGGACCCATGGTGTCGACACCGTGACGAGGTTGGAAGCGGGGGTCAACTTCTCTCAAACTGAACAGCTTAAACGAGATGATTTAAGGTGGTTGTGGCTGTCTGAGAACCTCAACGACGTCTCCAGACAGTGGCAAGACGGTAGGTTGCAGGGAAGCGATGAACCGAGGCCGGATTGGTGTGCTGTTTAATGCCTTTGGTCTGTTTCTCCAAAAAGGTTAACGTTCGCCGATGAACAAATCGTGGAAGGTATGGTTTTGGGTACTCGGTACAAGCAGAGGGTATACTGAAAGTCGCTTGTCCGGTTGACCGGGGAGATTGATGTCCGCGGGTCTCTTCTCAAGAGGAGAGGGTTGATGTGTCAGCGAGGAACGGTTACATTGACTTATAGGCTTGTGGTGTCCTTTGATTTCAGTAGTGAGCCTGGGATTGTGCGGGTCAACGCATAAGAGCGCAGATAGCCTGCTGGGAGAGCAGGGCCGGGACACGTTGTACGCCTACGTTCGAGTACTGGGTACATAGATCGTTCGATGACAGCTTGCAGGTGGCCTCCGACAAGGAACATGTTGCATTTCCAAGGTCGCACTTTCATGTGAGGATTTATGTAGCGACCCTCAATGACCGCAAACATATGGACCAAGCACTTGGAGGTAGTACTCCTGGTACCCAATCTTTCCCAGCCTGGCAGGTGATCCGATCGCATCAACTTCCTAACTTGGGAATCAGCCAGATCTCTCTATTACTGAGTCCTTTTCATACTGATGTCCGATTGAAGTCAACCAATCGTCAATTATCCGGGAATCTTCCGTTGTCGGCGTCAATAGTTTGTTCTCTCTTCCAAACGCAGATTAGCAACCCCCCTCCAAGTCCGTGTGCCTCGTACCCGGTGCTAAGTAACTATCCAAATCGTCATAGTGCATGTACCGAGTGCTCAAGGAGAGCTGCCACGCTAATTCTGTCGCAGCACTTGCCAGGATTTGCTTGGCTTTGCGAGACGAAAGCCACCCCAGCACCACTAGACGTCCCGTGTAGTACTAGGGTCCATGTACCTGTACTCTCGGGAACGAGAGCACATGTCACGATACCCGGTACCCGCTTGCGTCTGCATTTCGACGCATGTTTCTTTCCCCTGGGGTCCTTGTGTGCGTGTTCACTGTCGCACGAGAACGAGTTCGTGACGACGACTCCTCTCCTCCCACAGCTACGCGTTTCTGGGTCCTGACAGATCTTGGCAAATGCACCCCGTCTGACTCGAGTGCCAGCGAGGTCCGGGCTTGGTCCAGGGCTCCACCTCCTTTTGGCCATGTCGCGGTCTGACTGGCCCACCAGACGGAGACGCTTGTCCGCCGCAATATCTTTTGGCGAAGAGGCGTCGTAAGTGGCGTTCTTGGCAGAGTCCGCCCGTCATTTCACCCACAATCCGCCTCGCTCTAGCGACCTACCGCGCGGGCCTTCCATCCTGGCATCCTGGCATCCTGGCACCCTTTTGGGGGCGATCCCAAAAATTGCAAAGATTGTCCAGAAACTGGGTTGCATGGACGTCTCCTTGGAGAGATTCAATTGATATTATTACGGAGTTACCTGGTGTACCAAACAGTGAAATGACCGACAGGCCTATCCGTTAGTTGGCTCCCCAAAATTTGCCCCCCTTCCTCACTCGTTGAAATCCTCCTATCTTGAGCAGGACTCACGGAGAAAGGAGGCGTTGTCGCAGCTCCCCCCCCGGGGTTGCCCTTCCAGCTTTTTGTTCTCTTTCGTGTCTCTTCCCGAACACAACACCCCCCTTCCCAATAGGCTAAGATTTTCAAGGCCTGCGCTACATCTTCGTTGGGAATCTGATAGGCCTCAGCAGGACTGTGAATTTCGGCCCCTCTGCTTAAGAGCCTCCCAAGACTGATTCTTAGTTCAATCATATCTTTCCTCAACCCTCCGTTCCTTTTCTAACAACGTTACCATTACCACCCCCTCTTCTCTGGGCAACGATAGACCACGACGTGTTCCCCTCCTTGGCCTCTTCTGCCATCCTTAATCTTTTGGCGTCCTCCGAATACTGAGGTTCATCGCTCCAGCCGGGGGTTGTCTCTGCGGTGGATTTTCGCGTTGGCCTCATTCTCGCACTCTCTGCACACAACGGCCACCTCACTCTCGTTTATCAATCTCCCGCAATGGCGTCCGGAATTCCATATACTCCCAAGCCTGCCACCGACATCTTCACCCCATACCAAACCGACATCGATCGACGGCAATGCAAGAGAATCGTGCCGATGAGAGTGCTAGCACTCGGCCTGGGGAGGACGGGTACAGCCTCGTTAAGAGCAGCACTGAAAGAGCTGGGTTACACAGACACCTACCACATGATGTCCGCCAGCGTTGAGAATCCGCCTGATTGTCTCTGCTGGATGGACGCCTTTGCTGCAAAGTATGAAGGCAAAGGGACATTTGGCCGCGAAGAGTGGGATGCGCTGTTGGGTCACTGCCAGGCCGTCTGTGACTGGCCTGCCGTTGCCTTTGCCAAAGAATTGATCGAGGCGTACCCTGAGGCAAAAGTCATCATCACGACGAGGGACGTGGATTCGTGGCATACCTCGGTCATGAAGACGGTCAATTGGCGCGCAAACGACCCTGAACTCAAGGCCGTGGCCAACTTCGACTGGGCCGCCGGTCTGTACCACCCGATGCTGCGCAAGTTCTGGAAGTATTTCTTTTACGACGACTTTGAAAACCAGGGGAAGCAGAGGTTTCACGACTATTATAAGGAGATCCGAGAATTGGTGCCACCGGGGAAGCTGCTCGAGTACCGCGTGAGTTCTGGCTGGCGACCCTTGTGCGAGTATCTCGGCGAGCCGATCCCCGATAAGCCATTCCCAAGATCCAATGACGCGGAGAACTTTGTGCAACGATGCAGAACACAAAACCGCAAGCAGATGATGAACGTTATCTTCCGGGCTCTTGTGGTGGGAGTGCCCGTGGTCGCCACGGCACTGTCGGCAACGTTCGCCTACACCCATTACCTGCCCAAGTTTGCACAGAACACCCCGCTCTGGACAGCAGCCTCTTGATCCACCTACGACGAGGGTTCTACTTTCTACCCAATGCGGGGCAAGATTTGTACATAGCCTGGTGTTTGGGGGGTTTGTGTAAGTAGCCGGGTTTCATATGGGCATGGGCGCCGCGGGCAATTGTTTATTTCTACCTAGACATCCTCAATAATGGGTTTAGCAGCAGGTTTTGAACCAAAAGGCGCCAGGAGAGGTTGAATATATTTTGAGGCAATATGCCTATATAGAGATCGTCGGCTCCTGCAGACGGCATGGAGTATCCAGCAGTATCGTGCTTTATCATGGCTACCGGTCGTTCTCCGACTTGTGATCGAGAGTATTGAACATGAGGGCTTCATAGTGGAGCGAGAAAAAAGCCCATCCCACCCTTGGTTTCTGTTTCCGGCGTATTTCTACTCTGATGTTGCCGTACTCTACAAAGAATGCAATGCAATTCAATAAATGCCTTCTCACTCACACCTTCATTTTACCCCCCCAAAAAATTTCCTGGATACTTTTTCACACGATGATATGCACTTTGATAAGATGGAGCTAGCTGGGGGCAGGGGATCCAAGAGGAGCCTAACCCACTTGATATATTGCAACCATGCCGCTAGATAATCCCAGAGATCAACACTTGCCCAAGACTTGCCTTCCTACCCGGTACTTATCATTGACAAGGTCAGGCGGGGGTCCGCTTGTGGCTAACGGACCATCTCACACCTCCCGTCAAGGCGCGACTAGCTTCTGGGCACAGTAGCTAAAGGACGTAACTGGCCTCGCTGGGTAGTCTGGCTCGCCTTGTCATTTCAATCATTTCAGTCACCATTCTGCTAGGCATGGCTGGAGGCGGCAAGGGTGCTCCGTCCCTTTACCACGGAGCCACCTAAGGGCCTGTATCCACAGGGCCGGTGGGTACCGACTCTTGGTCAATATGACTTGTCCTCGTGTCATTTTTTGATCAGGCCTTGCCCTTAGCCGCACGAGGGGACCTGGCACGGCCCAGAATTGCTATATTCGACCCCTTCGGGCTGTCCAAACGCACTCAGCGTGAGAGACCAAGGGAAGCCTGAACGCTGAAACTCGGATCCTCGCCGCCACGTCGGATATTTGCTGCACCAGAAGAGAATCGCGTGCCTCTTGGCAGAACCCTCCGATTGTCGTTCGGTGCGGATCTGGATAAGCGGCCGTTCCAGGTTTCTGTTTGGGGGTCCAGCCTTTGGATTCTCCTGGAGATTCTGCCTTTAGGC
Source organism: Cladophialophora bantiana CBS 173.52 (assembly GCF_000835475.1). Classification (NCBI taxonomy): domain Eukaryota; kingdom Fungi; phylum Ascomycota; class Eurotiomycetes; order Chaetothyriales; family Herpotrichiellaceae; genus Cladophialophora; species Cladophialophora bantiana. Next base: position 63,356 of record NW_015971597.1, read on the forward strand.
TTTTGATTTTCTTGACTTCGCACAAGAATTCTGGCTGGTTTCTTGGTTCTTTGCTGAACCGAGACCGGGAAAAGTTGATGCCATGAGGCTCCTGTTATCTTTGCAGTGCTGGCTCATATGCCTGTTCGCTTGGAGGATAGTGGCCAACAACAAGACGCAGCCCATTTCCATCTTTCGATCGGTAAGCCGCAACACTGAAAGCAATGCTGCTTACTTGCCCGGACGCGCCGGATTAACCAAGTATCGCATGACAGAGACCGGACTTATTCGCTCCAATACTCAGCGTGTTTGAAAGGCAACCGGAGAAACTTGCACCGGGCTACTACTTCGTCGCCCCATATCAAGCGGCACAGGAAGGCATCCATATCTATGATAACGATGCGGTAAGTCTGATGACCTCCCTTGCACGAGTCTCCCCTGCTGATCTCTCACGAGAACTTGATATATTCCGGCTTTGGCAGTGCTGGACCCGGTGTTTCTCACGCGCCTCAGACATGTATGTACAAAGGCGAGATCCATCTGTGCTTCTATCAGGGCGTGCAGATGCTCGGCTGGGGCCACGGTCATGGCCTCATCATGGACAAACATTATCGCATTGTCAAGTCCATTGAACCGGGCAGTTACCAGGCCTCTTCCGACATGCACGAATTCCGGGTTATCAACGACGGGAAGCAAGCACTCATGACCCAGTACCTCCGCAGCGTCTACGACATGTGCCCCTGGAATCTCTGCGATGGTTTCGGTTATATCCAGCAAGGAGCGTTCCAAGAAGTCGATATCGACTCAGGAGAAGTTCTGTTCGAATGGCACAGTCTTGACCATGTCCACCCCAGTGAGAGTTGGGTTGGTCCAAGTACTACCGAGATCAGCGGAAGTGGTGAACACCCGGACAGTCCGTGGGATTATTTCCACATCAACTCCATTGATAAAAACCAGGACGGGGACTACCTCATCTCGGCCCGCCACACCTCAGCGGTGTACAAGCTCTCGGGCGTCGACGGCCATGTTATCTGGCGGCTTAATGGAGCCAAATCAGATTACGTCCTCGACGGCTTCCAGTTCTCGTCTCAGCATGACGCTAGATTCATCTCCGACAATGAGACCCATACTGTTCTCTCTTTGTTCGACAACGGCACCAATGGCTTCAACCAGACTCAGCCGCATTCGACAGGGCAGATTATTGTTGTGGATCACCGGACAAAAGTCGCAACGTGCATCTTGAACCTCGACCCCCCATTCGTCGACGGCCACGCCCACATCTCAAAATCCCAAGGCAACATGCAGATACTGCCCAATGGTGGCATCATCATGGGCTGGGGCAACGACGCCTTTTGGACCGAATACGCCCCCGAAACACACGAGATCATCTTCTACGGTGCTCTCGCATGGACCAACACCATGAATTATCGGGTACACAAATTTGACAACTGGGTGGGTATGCCGCTGACCAAGCCTGCACTGTGGGCCTTCTCGAAGGACGGCCGGGACATGATGGTCTACGTCTCTTGGAATGGCGCTACGGAGGTGAAGTCGTGGCGATTCTATGGCGGAGAGTCGAAGCAGGGGCCGTGGGAGGAAATTAAGACGGTGCCCAAGAACGGGTTCGAGACCATCTCCCGACTCGACGGGGCGTATACATACTCATATGCCGAAGCCCTTGACAAGGACGGCCAGATCCTGGGCACCTCAGCCGTCCAAGCGACCTTCATCCCCAACGAGCAACTACGAGAATACTGCGACGACATTGCGTGCCGCTTCATGCCGTCACCCGAAGAGAGGAAGAAAGAGCAGGCCGAGAAAGCGAACAAGGAAGAGGAGGAGAAGCTCAAGCAGGAGCAGGAGAAGCTGGAGGCCGAGCGGCAGCGGGCCGAGAGGATCAAGAACGCCGAGATCTTTGGCGGCACGTTCGGCGGACTGGCCGTGTTCGTCATCCTCATCATCGTGCTGGCGACGAGGAACTTCGTCTCCCGCCCGGTCCACGTGCTGGCGCACAATGTCTACAGGGCCGTCCGGACGCGGGCGGCCAGGAAAGGGGGAAGGGATGTGGGCGTGGGCGCCGGCTACAAGCCTCTGTCGCTGGAAGACCAGGACGGAGGGGACAGGACCCCGATGATCACTGACCCGTCTTGACATTTTAGCGACTGCATTTTATTAACCACAAACCCATCCTGGAGGACACTGCAGAAAACGGATAGATACCGCGAGCATGGCGAAGGTGTTGTGGTCTGTCCTGTCCTTCATTCATTGCATGGCTTACGGGATATCTATCTGTGCTATGTGGCACTTTTTGGAGTCGGAGATAATGAACGACGTCACGACCATTATTCATTATTTCAACGGGAAAAGTATCAACGGATCCGTGTACTGGTGAATCGTGTCGCGTGTACCCCGTCCCAAACGGGACATTCTTTCGCCTCTTTTTCCCAATCGTCAATTCGGGGGAGCCCGCTTAGAGACTTTGCACTACTGCACCCTCTGCAGCGGCCTTTACATCAGCGATCTGCTAGGATGAGGACAGCGTGAGGCTCAAAGGAGAAATATACAGGTCAGTGAGTGATAGCCAAGTACTCGCCCTGAAAAGGAGGCTGTCGGTGTTGGGAAGAAGCTGCACGGTAATGGGAGGCGTATTATTGTCTCAAGATTGAGGAAATGCGCCCTGAAGATGGTTTTGATTGCCGCCGAGCCGGGTACATTTCTGGTGGCGGCTAGCTTTTTGTCAAACAAGCAAGCCTAACAAAGGCCACTTATGCCCTCCTTTAAGCGAACCCAGTGGTGGTGGTGGTGGTGGTGGTGGTGGTGGCGGCAGGTGCATGATCCGGAAAAAGCAACGAGAGAAAGTCTTTGCACTGCTGTCTTTACAAGTTCATTTCGCAGAGTGAGTTACACAGGATTTGCCCCCCCCGGAGAGGCAGCTGTGGGGACAACATGATGCCGATTAGCCGTGGGTTGCGGTTGGGAGAACCCTGGAGCGCTCCACCCATACGCGTATTACGAGTACCAGGCGAGGTGGGTAGTTGATTGATGATTTGGGTTGATAGATCTTGATGGAAGGAACAGGCTGGCAGAGGGGCCAGTGGCCACATGGCTGGCCTCTCGCACAGGAATCGCGACATGATTTGCGTAGGAGGTAGGCAGGCGGGCAGGAAGCAAACTGACCCAGACAAGGTATCAAGATTAGGGTGCCACAACCGAGATGCCGTCTGTCACAGGGATGGAGGGATAGAGCAAGTCAAGATAGGCAAGGAAGGACGGGTGAGGACAGATATGCACGAGTCCTTGCAGGCCACGAGGAGTGAGTGGTACTGATACAGGACTCGCACGGCTGCAGCGTCGTGTCCCACCACACGGCAGACGAGGTGAGGAGGTACGGAGTACCTACGGTGCATAACGTAAGTACCTCGTACGTGGCTGGTGGGTTGCACTGACGACGACTTGGTACCGTATCATCTCCCGCAACTGATCTGCTGCTGCTCGAGACATTCCTTGGTGGGAGAGAAGGAAATTTCCACGTGTAAGCTCTAAGGGAAAAAGGACTGGTGTAGCAAAATGCTTGTGTGCAGCCTTCTCGTCAAACGAGGCTCGCTTCCCATCCAGCTCAAAAAGGGGAGGAAAAGGGGGGAATGGATGGAAAAGGCCCTGATCCTAGCAGTAACATGGTATGCTACGGAGGTGTTTGGCATTGGGCTTGAATGACAGGTGCTGAGGTCTGGTAGGCAATCTTGGATATGATTGCGAATCGCTACAGGTGGGACTTGATATGCCTAGGTACCTCCATGGCCGAAGCCTCACCCGCCTCTGGCTCTTGCCAGCACTCACTCTGTTGTCGAGTAATATTCTCCCGGTAGCTACATCCTCCTCTCAGCGGCTGGCTAGCTATATTATCTCTTTTAATTCCCTCTCTCGACGATCCGAATCCTGTCCTGTCACAGACCATCACTGAAGGTGTCACCGAGAGAGGTCGCCCCAGCATTGACCGGTCAAATCCCCTGTTGGAGCCAACTTCGCGTAGCCCCCAAATAAGTGGTAAGCATGCCATTACCTGCACCTAAGGAACTCCGACTTACCTACTCGGTAAGTAGGGAGGAATGTCATTGCTGGGCCCATCCTTGCACAGCGAGGCCCACGCCCTACGTCCCGCACTTGGGGGCCCGACTCCCGGGCCCGACTGACGAACAAAAGGCCACCAGGCCCTACTCGGTTGATTGAGCTCCATGCCGATGCTACTTGGCTTCTGCAGGCCCTGGTAGCCTTTGCTCGAACTGTACTAGTCCTGCTGCGAGCCAACGGCGCTGTGCGTGCTGTGCGTCCGGGGACTACCGCCTGTCCGTATACTAAGTAGGTGGGCAGTACCAAGAAAGCCTCCACTACTGTAGGTTGACGTCTGCAAAACCCTTCCCTTCCTTTGTCAAAACAGCTTGTCCTCATATCTGACTCCCCCGACTTCGGATAGCCTTTATCAGATCCATCCTTGTTATCAGGTTGCTGTTCTGAGTCCCTATACTGCCATATCCAGCTTCTCATTCGAAGGGGGGACGCCGCTGGACCTTGACCATACCCCAGCTATTTCATACGAGCACTTGACTGTCGCTTGTATCCCGCTTAGAGCCCTGTTGCCGGCCCCTACGGCAGCATCCTCCTGCTGCGTCTCCATCACGTTCTCCAGCGAGATATTCTACGAGATCCGAAAAGACTCCTTCCCATTTGAGACGTCCTTCTCCCCGTCGAGCGTACGATGCTTGCACATATGAACATATACAAGAACATACTCCGGTGACGCATATCATACGCATACACAGACACCCGTCTTCAGTCATGCGGCACGACGTCGAGACCCGACCGGGAAAGCCTCCGGCACCCCCATCATGGGCCTCGATACCAAACAAATTCCAACTCTTCATAATATGTTCGGTGCGGGTGGTTGATTTCTTTCAGCAGGCCGCCCTGCAAGCATACATGTTCTATCAGCTCAAGTCGTTCTCTCCCTCGGCGCCGGACAGCCAGATATCCTTCGAGGCCGGCGTGTTGCAGGGTGTCTTCACAGCCGCGCAGGTCTTCACGGGTATCCTTTGGGGACGGGTGGCTGATTCCCCGTCGTTTGGGAGAAAAAGCGTCCTGCTGATCGGCCTGACGGGACAGGGATTGAGTTGTATAGGCGTGGCATTTTCAAGAAGTTTCCCGGCCGCCGTGGTCTGGAGATGTCTGGGCGGCGCCATCAATGCGACTGTGGGAGGAGCGAGGACCGCATTGGCAGAGAGCACCGAGAAGAAATATCATTCAAGGACGTTTCTGCTGCTGCCTCTGGCGTGGAACATTGCCAACATCTTCGGTCCCCTGTTCGGCGGCATGCTCTCCGATCCGGTACACAACTACCCGGGCCTGTTTGGAGAAAACTCGACATTTGGCGGAGCGAAGGGGGTTTCATGGCTGACAACCTTTCCCTACGCGGCACCGAACCTCTTTTGCGCTCTCGTGCTTTTTGCAGATGCATTGCTCGTTTGGATGGGGCTGCGAGAAACGCTGGGTGCCAAAAAATACAACCGTGACCGGGGCATCGAGCTGGCTGAGAGCATCATGTACCGCATCCGCACCATGATCTTTCGGCGCTTCGGATACAGCCAACTGGGCCAAGCAGACGCGGCGGCTGGCCCAGATACCTTGGACGACGAGAACATGCCCTCTAGTACGCCTCTGGAAACACTGCCGCCGAAGGAAGGCGACAGCGCCAATCCCCCGGGAACCTCGTCCAAGGCGCCCCCAAGGCCATCAGAACCTCCCAAATCGGCCCCTCCATTCTATCATGCCTTCACTTCCAATGTCCTTCTCGTTCTTGCGACCGTCGCCATCATGGATTTCCAGATGGGTGGTTTCGCCTCTCTGTGGACCATCTTCCTTTCTTCCGCCCGGGCCACCGATGAGGAGAAGGCTACCATCCGTCTCCCTTTCGTCTTCACGGGCGGGTTGCAATTCAGTCTCCCGACGATCGGTCTCGCCATGTCGATTTTAGGATTCGTCGGCATCATCCTCCAGCTGACGCTCTATCCAAGCGTCAATGCACGATTTGGGCTCCTACGCTCGACACGCTGGTCCCTGTTCGTGTTCCCCATCGCATACGCCCTGGCGCCGTACCTGTCGCTCCTCATCTCCCAGCCTTTCCTGCTCTGGATCGGCATTGTCGTGGTGGTCGTTCTCCAGGTCGCTGCGCGGACGTTTGCGATTCCCGGCTCTGTCCTGCTCATCAACAATTCCAGTCCCAGTCCGGCCATGCTGGGCACGATCCACGGCATGGGCGCCGCAACATCCAGCGCGTTCAGGACCATTGGGCCCATTGTCGCGGGCCATTGGTATGGGCAGGGCCTTGAAAAGGGCGTTGTCGGCTGGGCGTGGTGGTGGTTGGCCTTGGTGAGTCTTTTTGGCGTTGTCCCCAGTTTCTGGGCTAGGGATGGGAAGTAGAGAGAGAAAAATGGAGAGAAGGCTTTGCGTTCATTTACCCGACTAACTAATCCCAAAACCCGGCTCCTCTGGGCCTTGCAAAATAGACACATGATGGAATGGTCATTCTCTGGGGTGGTCGCATATATGTACATAAGCGTATTTAGTATTCTGAGCAATGGACCACGATGGCGACTACATAGCCAAAAAAAAAATCCGAACATACCTACAGCATTCCGCGTCCTCTGTACTTACTAGTCCGCACCTGGGTAAGCTGCCCAGTACTCCGTACTCCTCCGTAGACTACAGGTAATACTAGTTAAATGTAGACGCCAGCGCAGCCGCTGACACTGGTGGTGCTGGTGGCTGATACAGGGACTGCCCCAGAGCTTGCCCAGAGCTCAAACATGGTATCTAACGATCCCTAGCCGACCTTCATCATGAGTCGGACCATCATCCCGAAACGTACGGGCACTGCACCAATCATAATACGGAGTCGTCCGTACATTTTTGCGGAACATGGAACATTGCTTTCACTTTGACGCTCGTTGCCTGGGCTTGGTCTCTCCTTGCATGACCTTGGACCTGGACATGAACTTGGACTTGAGCTCGACCCATTCCACCCCGGGCGCGGGAGGTATCAGTGCGCATCTGCCTATCGTATGAGTTCTGCGCTACGGAGAACATACAGGGCTCTCATCCAAGTGGATCAGAATTCGGATCGGGATTGAAAGGGCAAGGGGGAAAAGGAAGAGCATAGAAGGCAAGAGGGAAGAAACAGACATATATATGACGGTGCGCAAATCTCTCAGCCTTGTACGTCAGCAATACGAGTAGATTTTCTGAGGTTAATAATGGGGCGGACCGACACAGACACAACCAAGCAAGCAAGCAAGGAACGGTCATGATCTGGTCACAAAGAAACTTCTGTGTCGTCCATCACCGTGGTCCTGGAAACAACACAGGAGCAACAAGTAATTTGCATACCTCGTAGTCATCCATACTCCCGGATGGGAAAGTTGTCGTCGGGCAGGACCTGAGTGAGCGGCATTTTCTCTCTCTCTTCTTTCAGAGCCCGGTGGCGTCTTGCCCGCTGGCCCCAGACATCTCGGGTCTCAACCACGCACAAGCGAAGTGCCACCATGACAGCACGATTCCCACGTGGACATCATGTGCGACAGCTGGCAAGGCTTGGCCTTTCGATATTCGGCGGAACCGGCGCCTGGTTGATGGTTTGCGGGAGAATCGAATTCAGGGCGCAAAAATTATGTAGAATGAAGATTTGTTTCTGGTATATAAAGGTCGAGTGCTGGGCTGCTCTGGCTGGTTTCTTGTTCCTGCAAGGGCATTAACCAAAAGTCGATATCTTTTTCTCTTTGCATAATCGAGCACAGCTGGTCCTGTCTCTTTACGTTCTTTGACTTGTCTTATTGGTTTCATTCCTCATCTCTTTCTGGGTGCCAGCTTTCCCACACTCCTTGTTCATAGAAGGGGAAAAATATGTACATCTCGTCTGCCACCGTTCTTTTGAGTATTCTTGCCCTGTCCGCGGCTGGTCCGATTGGCGTTGTGAGGTCCAAGAGAGCAAACGTGCTCACTGTCCGACCGTACAGCGAATTTCAAGTCTCGGATGGAGTGGCCGGTAATGCACTGGCTGAAGTCAACGCCAATTTCCCTGTTAGTCGCGGTTTCCCATCGAAAAAAGGATCTTGTGCGAGACCACACTTGCTGACCAGGTGGGCGCAGATTGACACGTCCGACCTCGCCTCTGTATCCGACTCTGATCTACAAATCATAAAAGATGCCCGAGAGACCGCCGAGGACGCCGAGACTGGCACCGGCGGCTTCAACGACGAGATCGCGGCTGCTGGAGACGACGCCGACACGACAGCCCTCCAGAATGGAAAGATCAAGAATAAAGTGTTGAAGCTGCAGTTGGAGGTGTTGGCGTTGCAGATCGAAGCTGCACAGGGAGATGGCGATCAGGCCAAGATTGATGAGGAAACAACCAAGTTGAATAACAACATTGCCCTAGACAAGGCTGCGGCGGGACAGAAGAGTGTGGGTGTGACCGATACCTTCAGCGGATGAGGATCCCTTGCATGAGCTGGATCTGCGTTGCGCCTTTGTGCTCACATGGATTGAAGCAATACACAATCCTGCATGATTGGAGGCTGTACAAGCGAGCGGCGATAGTGTCGCTTTTCAATGAATCTCTTGCCAAAATCATTTGGCTGATGCTGCTCTCCCGTCCTGGCTGGGGCTATGTGACTGGTGAGCGTGAGGAGTTAGCTAGCCAGTGACGGCAATGATTCTCGAAGGAAATACATAAGGATGGGCGGAGAGCATCTAGCGAGAGAACAATGCTTTACCGCTACATCCAACAGGACGGGAAAGAGAATATGAGGTGGTGGAAGGCCGGGGTGGCATGAAGCTTAGGAGGCGAGGCTGCCCAATCAATGCACTCTTGAACAACATGAGGAGAACGTGAGGAGACGGCGTATTCCATACTGAGGCAGACTCACCGAGACAAAACTCTGGAACGTGATGGGGTCAAGACTACTTGGGTAGAAACCGATCAAGACATTTCAGGGGCTGAATCCTATTTTCATTTCACTCTCATCTCATTCAAGCTCATTTTTCCGTTCCATTGTTCCTGTGGCTTTTATCGTCTGCCATCCCCAACGCCATGCTCGGTCAAGAACTTTTATGGTCCCATAGATTGGGTCAGTGATTGATCCCCTCATGCAATAATCCTAGAAACGCCAATGCTGTGCATTCCGTGTATGTACGTGTGCATGTGCAAAGATTCATAGTGCAGGGTACTCATACCTGGCCTGCATTAGTTCCGTCTCTTGCTCAAACTGGCCAAAGAAATGGAGGTCGCTTTCGTCATAAGCACCCTCCACGCCCAAGCCTTCGTCATGAACAAAGTCGTCAAACTGGGTGTCATCTTGAACCCTTGCCCGAGCGAGATCTCTCGAAAGACGGGTCGGATATTCTCCAGACGGGTAGTGATAGGACGTGCCATGATGCCAGATGTGGTCGTCACAAATAACCATGGAGCCGGAGAGGAGCGTGTTCTTAGCAGTTGTCTCTTCATCTTCCTCCACCATCATTGGATGAACATTGACGAATTCATATTGATTTTGTTCTGGTTGCGTTGAGTCACCAACAGAATCCGCAGGAGCAGCGATAACACCAGTAAGACTAGCCATAGCAGATGCTCGCTTGATGCCTTTGTCAGAGCGGGGCTTGCGCTGCTTCTTAAGCCGCGTATCTCCAGCACCAGTATCGTGTTCATCGTCGCTGTGACGGTCGGCCTTGCGCTTCTTCTCTCGAAGCACTCGCTTTGATTCCAGTCCCAGATGCGCAGTACGAACATGCTCTTCAAGACTAGCTTTGCTAGTGAAGCTGCGATTGCAGCCATGAATCGCGATATCTTGATGGTCTGCAATTTCTGCGGGAAGAGAGATTTCGGTCTTGCCGCACACGAAATCACGCTTGTTCTCATGGACGGTTTTGATGTGGACATTCAGGTTCCCTTTCTTAGTGAATTTTTTACCGCATCCTTCGACGGTACATGTAAAGACGGTGAGATCTTCTGTTTTTTTCTCTGGCAGAATCCCATGTTGGATTTCAAGGTGGCGGGTCAATTCTTTGTTGGTAGTGAATGAGGTTGGGCAATACTGACAAGTTGGCGGGTGGACAATGGTGAGGTGAGCCTGGAGCTCTCCATATGTTGCAAAGGATGCCTGAGCAAGTTCCCTCCCATCATCGGGGTTCGCAAGAATAGCTGCATTCTGAGCCATGCAGTCAGAGCAAGAAAACCGTGAAGTGTCATGCTTGGCGCGCACATGAGAGCGCAAGTTCTCTGCTGTGTCGTAGGCTTTCTTGCATGGGACGCCGGTTATTGGATCTAGCTCTTTACAAGGAAAGGGTTTGATATTTTGATGAACAGACAATATGTGCCGATCCAAAGTCTCTTGTTTGCGGAAAGTCTGGTCGCAACCAGGATATCCGCGACATCTGAATCTCTCCTTTGCTTCATGGGTCTCCAGATGACGTCGCAGTCTTGTCCCCGTCGTGAAACTGGAACTGCATCCTTGCCATGAACAATGGTAATCCCTGATGTTGCTATGTTGACTTTTGACATGGTGTTTCAGGTGGCTGTCACGGAAGAAAGCTTTCGTGCAGGGAGGATGCGGGCACTGGAAGGGGCGCTCATTCGTGTGGGATCGGACGTGCTCCTCAAGCCTCACTTTGCGATCGAATGCTTTGTCGCAGTCAGGGTAACGGCATTTTAGTGTTTTCTGGCGACAGCGAGGGAGAGCGCCTGAGGGAGGACCTGAGGGAAGACCTGAGGGAGGAGTTGAAGCTGGAGTGTCGTCAATCGGCTTCTTAAGATCGTCGTCAAGGTCGGAATCGAGCATATCATAGTCATTGTCAAGCTCGTCGTCGTCAGAATCGACCCGCATCTTAGCGACGGCTTTGCGCACCCGCGCCCTGGTTGCCTTCCGCCAGAATCTTGGAAATACCAGGCCGCGACGAAAATTACGAGGGGTTGAGACATTGCCGGTAGCGAATGGGAGAGTGGGGTCGCCGGCCGTGGAAGTATTTTCTGCGAGCCTTGCGGTTGTTGTGGGGTCGCGCCAAGAATGGTCACGTGTGACAACCTTGACAAGGCTGCGACATCCAAAACTTTTTTGTTTTCCGCGGGGAAGGGAATACAGAACAACCAACCAACAGCAATTTCGTCCACCGATTACGCACCTCTTAGGATCTCGTATTTCTTGAACGACCCTGTATCATCGTTGTCTCTGCACTGGGCTATTGAGAATGTCGGATTACGGGGACGACGGTGGGTAAGTGACTGCGCCGCGCCAGTTTTATTTCACTTCTTTCATTTGCTCTCGCCTCTAACACATCTGTTTGATCTCACAGCTACGGCCGGGACGAGCCTGACGATACCTTCTATGAACCTGAGGAGAATATCGAAGACGAACTGCCTCCGGATGCCGAAGTCGACGAGGAAGCGATCGAAGCGCGGGCGAGAGAGGAAGAAGGCGAAGAGCGAACCGTTGTGACTGCCGATCCAAACCAAAATGTCCAGAAACCCTCCAGCGATGCCGATAAGAAGATCCCCGATGACAAGAGAACGACCACTCCCTACATGACAAAATATGAGCGTGCGAGAGTGCTAGGTACCAGAGCATTGCAGATCAGGTAGGTAGCTAACGTATTCTGTGAGATGTTGCTATTGTGAGGACGGCGACTAACAGGTGGACAGCATGAATGCTCCTGTACTAGTCGATCTAGAGGGCGAAACAGATCCATTGCAGATTGCGATTAAGGAGCTGAATCAGAAAAAGATCCCCCTCATTGTCCGCCGTTATTTGCCTGACGGATGGTGAGCTGAATGAAAATCCGCGTCTGAAAACGCAATGCTGACCCGCGGAAAGGTATGAAGACTGGACATGCGAAGAATTGCTGTGATGCCCCGGCCTCTTGTTCCGTCCATTTGCTTCTGGACCAGCCAAGGAACGCCGTCATCTCTATGAACAAAAACATTTGCTGCATGCAAATGATGCTGATCAGAATCCTACGCTCAATCACGCCCAGATTTCCCGCTAATGAAGCGGAGCGCCCGGACTTGCACGGCATCTGCAGGAAGGCTGGAGGATGTCTAGAGTGAACAGACCAGAATCCTTAAGGTCTGCTCCCATCTCTTTAACACGACGAACCAGCCAAAACTGCGCGTGTTCATTACTTTTGACCAACATTCTAATACCACGGCAGACTAAATTACTGGCCAAAAATCCGTCCGACTAGTACTGGGGTTAAAGTATCATCACAACGTTTCAGCATTTTCTGGCCCCTCGGCATGAACGAATCATGAGCTAGCAGGTCGCCTGAAGCTTTCCCCGAAGTTAACAATTCAAACTCGAAGGCCAAGGCAAACGTCTGGTGGATTTGGGGACCCTGTTGTGGGCTTCCACGCGGCTGCATGATCGAGAATCCCTTCGTATTCTGGTTGGCGGCTTACGCACGTAGGTTGAACATGTTCACGAGATTCCGCAAGGGTCACTCTCGCCGAGGCCGCTTCCGCGTCGCCGAACTCTGTCTTCCAGTACAACAACTACTACTTGTTCCTACACTTCTATGGTCCTCGTATTGAAAAGGCTTCAAGACCCTAATCTTCCATCGTGCTGTACAATGCTTTAATTGTCCTAAGTTTTAATCTTTCCCCCTATTCCTTGCCAGCCAGCACGACTCGTGCTCAGCAGAACAGATGTCATACTCACCGCTCACCCCCGGCAAGCACAGCACTACACTCAACAATCTTACAATTCACTACACTGTCCTCGCCGATTCGCCTAGTCTCCCACCTTTGGTCGTCCACCCTGCTCCATGGGGCGTCGGCGCTGAGCTGTATATCAACGCCTTCTCCCGTCTCTCGTCAAAGTACACGGTAATTGTCCCATCCCCGCGCGGCAACGATGACTCGCAACGTCCGTCGTCCCTTCAGGAGATGTCCTCGCGTCACATCGTTGACGACCTCGAGGCCCTCCGCGCCTACCTGGGTCTCGAGAAGATCCGTGTCATGGGGCACTCATCAGGCGGGACCATCGCACTTGGTTACGCGATTGCCTATCCATCACGGGTGGAAAAGCTAGTCGCCTCCAATTCCGACCTATTAGGCTACGCTCGCAAGGACCGGTCCTTTTTCGAGGAAGCCTTCAAACTGTTCTTCGAGAATCTTCCCACGGATGATGCGGAGTTCAAACAGTTCATCCTGAAGATCCTCCCTATGTACTTTGCGCTCCCGGATCTCGGTGGACCGGCCGAGTTCGAGAAGCAATGGACCGGCGAGCCTAGCTTGTGGGCCTACGGTTCGTACTATGCTGCGGACTCTGCTTCTGCGCCGGGAGAAGGCGCCCCTGGAGACGGCAACGCCAAGTGGAACCAAGCGGCGGAGTTGCACAAGGTCACGGCCCCAACGCTGGTTCTCACCGGAAGGCAGGATCGCGCCGCGGCGCCGGAGGTCAGTGCGGCGATCGCCAGTGGTGTCCAGAGGAGTAAATTGGCGATCCTGGAGCCGTGTGGGCATATGCCATGGGTGGAGCAACCCGAGGAGTTCTGGAGTGTGGTAGAGGGCTTCCTGGAGGAATAAAAGATGGGTGAAAAATAGTCAATCGAGCAGGCTGTCGAATATGAATGGCTTGCAACTGAAGGGAGTCGAGAAGGAGCGTCGCACAACTGGTTTGAGAAGACTAAGTGAAAAGGGAAGCAAAGAGGCCCCCCAGTGCGTCAACAGTGTGTCAACCAAGGCTCAATTCAAGGCGTCCGAGAGGGGGGAAAGACCTAAGAGTGATAGAGGATGTATTATTCCCTGCACGAAAAGAAACCAGGAAAAGGGCAATAAATCGATCCACGGCAGCAACAACCCGTCGGTAACCATGCAAGAAAATTCCACAACGCCCGGTAATACACCCCCCAGGCGAAGGCGTGAACGATTGCCGTATTCTCCGTGTCGCCAACCACTGAACTCTTGCTGCCCTGCCCAGCCCGGCTGCTGTCTCGTATCGGTCGGGCAACACAACGTGCCAGAAAACGAAAGGCTGAATCTCTTCCGTCGCCCTCCCCCTCGCCCTCTTCCCCTCCCCCTTTCTTCACCTTTATTCTCCCAAGCCGTGCCTGCAGGTGGTAATGACGAAGCGAGCAACATTGTCTGGTGGAGGTGTCCATCTCACAGTATCAGGGGATGAACGTCCGGTCTGCCCGTTGTGTTGGTGTCTTTAGTGTCAGGAAAATCTCACTTTCGGGGCGCGCCGAACAACCCAAGCATCCATATCCTCATCCCACACCGCGTTCTCGGGTTCGGGGATGTGATAAGGTCTCGGTTCCCTGTCGGGCAATTTGGCTGAATCAAAGAGTTCCTCGTAGCATTCATCGTCGTCGGGCAGGACGTGCTGAAGAGGGTCGTCTACGACTTGGACAGGTCTGACGCGACGAAGCCGAGCCCGCTCGACGGGGATTTTCTGCACGATACGGTAGGGGAATGCCTCCGGGCTGGGTGCTTCGAACATTGGAGAGGGCGGTGGAGTGGCATTCAGAGGACGGCGGACTTCGATTCTTGGGCGCGGTCGTGGGGATGTATCGCGGGGGTCGTCTGATCCTCGCCGCTCAGCTCTCTGTTGAGAGACATCCACAAACAGTCTGTCTCCCCTTGGATGAACATGATGATGCCGGCCGATGGCCGGCAGATCCTCGTCACGCACAATGATCACCTCTCTCTCTGGTTCTCTCCCGTTGTCTCTAGGTAGTGCTCTCTTCTTCGCCGGGCGATGGAGGCGAAGTCCATCCTTCCTATTTCGCACCAGACAGAGCTGCCCACTTCTGCGCTCCACGTAGCTCCAGCCCCTCTCGTACGGCGGAGCGCGAACCCTTTCAAGTCGTAAAAGAGGACTCATGTTGTGGACTACTCTGGAAGCGAAACGGACGGGAGCATCAAATACTTTGACGAAAGGGAAAATGTCGCGGGTGGAGATTTTGAGGACTTTCACCGTTTGTTCTCCTGAATGATGCACTGGTTGCTCCCGATTGCTGCGTTTGCTGGAATTGGTGGAACAATGCGGGCAATGGCAATCATGGTGGGATGTCATATTTGCAGCGACGGATTTGGCTTTAAAAGCTGGAGGTTTTGAATGTTGGGAAACACAGCAGCAATAAGGGAGTCGAACAGAAACACTTACGGTTTGCTTAGGTTTCCAGTCTTGGGCAGGGAGTATAAAGGAATTTTGAGACAAGGCAAACACAATCTCCCCATGATCGCTGAATTACTTGTCCGCCTACTTGTTAGGAGAGCCATCCTTCAACGAGTGCATGAGCATTGTGGATGGACATTGTGATGCATATGGAAATTCTGAGATGCCCTTTGTCAAGGTCTCAAGACACAACAGTTGAGCATTTGAATGTCTCACCAGACTGGTTGTGTGGGTCAGGCGGACGGTGTAACGAACAGGTCAGGCAAGGCTGCGCATGTCGTGGGGCCATCTTTTGGGATTGGCAGATCCGCAACGCTATTTGCCAATGCTTGGAGTCGGTGCATTGGTATATGATGGACGACATCGATCGCGGAGTGTTCCAGAGTGCATGCAGCTAAACAATGGGTTGTTTGGAGAGATGCAGGTTTGACAATCGCGCACGAGGCCAGCACACAAAACTTGATGCCGCGCTAGTATGAATTGGGAAAGACAGCCTTTCTTATGTAATTCAAACGTCATTCACCAGAGAAATCATGCGCCAATTGGTTCCATGTGCGCGTGTCAGCTGCAGGAACCAGCCTCGTCAGTCGCCCAAGGCGCACCCCCTCCCCACCAGAATTGAGGGTGCAGATGGCACACAGAGTCTGTGCTGTGATCTGATGAAAATATCTTTGGAGGTATCTCCATCATAGCTTCGGCTTCTGTCATCTATGAGCCACCGTCCGCCTTCTGATCAGATTGTGATTGACCAACCTGAACGACTTCAGCCTCTTTGTTGCCATGTGCCAGGATCCATTCTCCCACGTCTTTCGCGAACTGCTCACCAACTCCGTCGGGCTCGGCGTGGAGCTTGTGATAGGCACCGGGATATGATTTGAACGTTTTGTCCTTGTTGGGGGCTTCCAGGACGTTGAAGAGTTGCTGCGCCGCAATGTATGACAAGATTCGGTCGCCGGTGCCGAAAGAGAACCACATAGGACATGGGGCTTTGGTTGTATAGCCATGAACAGTGCGGCCATGGGAGAGATGGGAGAGCTCTGCCTCTCTTTGCAAAAGTCCTTTGAGTCCTTCCAAGGTGCCGGTATCGTGGCACAGTGGATCATTAATCCAGTCTTGGCAGACCTGCTCGGAACGGGACATGTATGTTGCGCTCAGCTTTTGTTTGAGCTGCGTGTGCGGCAGGAGTATGGCGGCTAGCTTTCCCGCCTGGACCTTCAAGAAAGACGGTTGGTTCGAGGGATGCATTTCCACGTAAGGCGCCTGCAGGAGAAGGCCCGAGAACGCTGGACGATTTGAAAAGTCTGGGGAGGTGGAAAGCATGTAGCACAGAGCCTCGCCTCCACCCATGCTGTGACCCATCAGGAAGAACGGCTTGCCTTGGGTTTCCGGCAGTGATGCCACATGGAGGACAAAGTCGTGGATGTCGGACAGTACCACCGCTGTCGGGCCAGTGTTGCCATTGTCTGCAGGCTTATGGCATGATCTGCCCCAGCCCCGCTGGTCAAATCCGTAGACGGCAACATTGAATGGTGAAGAGCTCAAGGTGGGGAAAAGGTCGTAGTAGGCTAGTGAATGTAAGTCACTCAGTAAGCCGCATGCGTTGCCGGGTCAAATATACCATTGATATGATCGGAGAATCCATGAAGGAAGATCAAAACGGCCTGGACTGCATCACTTCGGGGCTAGATGTGGGCAACGGCAAGGGTCAGAGAGATACTGTAGGCGTATCCATCAACAACGCATCGAGATGAGTTGGTTGATTTGTGACAGGGAGGTGCTTCCGGCTGGGTCCGTACCTTCCATGTTTTGGTGTACAACTTCGTGCCATCCTTGGTGGTGAATTCACCTTCGATAGTATCCATTTTGACCTGACGGATAGATTCGAGAAAGCAGCAACAGGAGACCTCAACGCCGCATTCAGATACTTAAGCACAAAAATATAGAAAGGAAATGGTTCGCTCCCAGAAGCATCGTAGCATGTGCCTAGACACCAGCGCCCCTTAACCCGAGGTTCCTCTAGAAGTGGGTCCAATTTCAAATGACTCAAATGACTCAAATGACACCACGGTCGGAATGTCAGATTCCTCCAAAGACGCGCGTCAAGTTCGTCCAGGTGATCCGCTACTTCGCTTCTTTGTCCTATCGATCAAGCTGCTTGAAGCCACTATCAGACCTTCTATACTTGGCGGTGGCGGCGACACTCGGTCTCTGCAATGAAGTGCTCAGCCGGTTGTCGAAGGATCAAGTCTTCCTCAACGTGGTAAAGAGGGAGTCCATCGATGCCTCAAGCGCTCCGCGCAGTTCCGCCTCCGCCGTCCATAGATGTTGACTTTCACATTTCGACCGGAGGAGGCATATTCGGGTGAAAAAGTGGCTCAGCTGGCGGAACAAGGGGCGAAACATGGGCTTCGTGCTCCGTCTCCGGAGCCCGCGTTCCTTCTCTCAGACGTTCTAGCTTAGTCACCGTAGGTGCCGCCAAATGAAAGGAAGATGCAACAGGTCAAGGTGGGAATCTTTACGTCCTGATGAGAAACTCCTCAGTGGCCGTCAGTTTACAGGAGCCGGCCTCGAACAAACCGGAGCAATCAAGATCCCAAGGAAGTCGAGGAGAGCCAACGCGAAGGAGAATTTATAGCGCCAAAATGGCCAATATGAGATCCTGCGACTAACGAATTACAGTGGACTGGCAAGTTCGAGTAAGGCTGGAATGATATTATGATGAATATGACAGCGAAGATAACCGTGAGCTTGGACGACTGCCGAATGTTCTATCTCGTCTTGGGAGATGCATTCAGGAGCGGAGAAGTTTCTGGCTGTTCGAAGGACCGGATATCTAACCTAAGAGATGTATCGCCTGTACCAGACTGAAGACCTCGATTCAGCGATGAACTATGGAAGGAGAATTGGACGGTACGTATTCAAGGTCAGATTTCCCCTGTTACATCAGTTCAGGTTTTCCCCGGCTTTAGCTGCTTGACGCTGCTTTTCACACTGCTTTTCTTTTCGCCTTTCTTTTGGCCATTCTGTGCTGCTGTCGTCGTTTGCGGCAGCTTAACTACCTTCTCTGTCTTGGGTGGATTTCTTTTATTGATCATCTTTCCATGTGCATGTACGGGCGCTGGTTGCATTTTCCCCTTCTCCTTCTTCTCCTTCTCTTGTGTACCTGTGGCTCTCACGTCTTTTGCTGTGGTCTTTGCAGGTGTCAGATCCGCATTCTTTGACTCCTTGGCCTTCTTCGTGTTGATCATCTCTGAAGCGGTCTCTTTCCCCACTTTCCCTGCCGGCTCCATAGGTACCGGCTTCGCTGCCATTGTCATGGCGATTAAGGCTACCTTCTCTGCTACCTTCGCCGGTATCAAGTTTTCCTTCACAGCTGTTATGTTCGATTGAGAGCCACGCGATCTCTCTCCATGTGTTCTGCACTGCACCAGGAACGACTTCAATTCTGCGTTGCGATCACTCATAATTTCTCGGATAGTTACCTGCAATGACGATTGAGGAGGTCGCGATTTGACCTTTCTCCAATGCGGTCTCCCCACATCAATCGTACCGAACTCTTTGGTCCACAAAGATGCTTCATCGACAGGCCAGAATTCGTATCGAAAGTCCTCCGCCCCTGGAACTCCCGGGTGGATCAATTCGATTCGCGCCACAGCAGGGCCCCCGAACTGCCCTTTCAAGATGGGCTCTTCGATGGATTGAAAATTGGTCCAACCAGAGGGATGAAACCGCTCTGGAGGAGGTGGTGAGAGCACCGTAGCCACCTCGCCTTGGATAGCGTACTGCGCAAAAATTGCTGAAACCCCTTTCATATATTTGCTCCAGGCCGTGGGTGACTTCTTCAATTTCAAACAGGAGGGGTTGTTAGTCTGCATCAGTGGGCCCATGGCCGTGATTAATGTCTGCATTCCGCGTTTGTTGGCCCACTGTCGCGCCAGGCCTTCGTGCATTCCGGTCCATAGGACAGGGCGGAGACAGCGAACCTTGAACTGTTTGTGGATTTGCCTTGCCTCGTCAGGCGTGAGATATTGAAGATAAACGGCCGCGTTTGAAAATTCAGGAGGTATGGTAAAAACCCCACAGTTACAAGACACAGACATTGTTCCAGAGTTTGGTGTTCTTGTAGACACACATTACAAGGACTCGCTTAACGAGACGAGACCCTCGAGCCTCGCGAGAACTCGCCTCTTTCACCAGACCTCGTCGTCCAACAATGCCCCAGGCTAACGCGATGTATGTTTTCACATTCTCCTTCGCTCAGCAGACGTTCCTTAGCTTAGGTTGTGCCGCGCTCTTCGAAGGCAGGACGGGTTATAAGGTCCTGAGGAAACATCGTATACATACCCTACCCCGCCATAGATCCCTCATCCGAAGGACCAAGTAAGCGGACACGAACCAGGACCTCACCACCTTTTCTGTCAGGCTTCTCTTTCCACCACTCGTTGCGTCTTGGAACACGTATTCTTGCCCCATTGAGCCCCTCACGACGAGCACATCCCGTCCGCCTCCGCGCCGGTGGTGCTGTGTTGATCCATTGCGAAGGGAGAGGAGTTCTGGCAAACGGGAATCTTAGATGGAAATAGAGTATCTGGTACATACCAAGTCTGGTATGCCTGCGTGGGCCGGGCGACACGTTGCACATATTGGCTCTCAGAGCCTGAGGGGATGTTCGAGACACGTCCGTAGTGCGGCGCAAGAGAAACTCGACGCAAAAATGCTAGAGTAGGGCTTGAACATTCCTTGCCATGTCGACGACTTGGTGCCGCGCTGGCGTGGCACTGACTGCAAACAACCGAGTTAAAATATAGAGATGGGGGCAAACGTCGTCCGTACTTGAAGACAGAACCTGGATTGCAACATCGCATATGTAACCCTGATATGGGGCTGTCTATCATGTCATGCTTTCTAGTTTATCATGAAACGACAATGACCCTTCCGACATCTGGTCTCAGAAACCCTCAGAAACGCGCACCTAAGCTGTGTCAACCGTCCAGAAAAACACCTTCTTGTCAAATCCACCACTGACAAGGATCTCCCTCTTCCCCTTCCCCCGCACGTTCACACCAGGATCCGCAGCTTCCCACCCTGCCCACAATGTGCGGACTTTACTCCCGACGTCATGTCCCTTGAGCATAGCCACAACCTTCCCGCTATGCGTGTCTAGACCTCGGATGACTCCGTCGTCCGCGTTCACAAACACGCCTTTCCCACCTGGTCGCCAGACGACTTGCGGCGTAGAGTAAGGAGTCTGAGGAGCCAACGTGGTCACGTGCAGTTTTATCGCGGCGTCTTCACGGTCCTGCAGCGCAAGGGCAGCGCGGGCTTGGGAGACGTGCGTTTGCGAATCGGACTCGTTGTTCATGGCGACGGAATGGGTGGAGTTGTAGGAGGACGTGGGGAAGAGCAGTCGGACAATCAGAAGTTTCATATGTGGAAGGTGAGACGTCGCGACAGCCAAGAGAGAGGGATCCGTGGGACACATGGCCAGACAGGAAGGGGTGAAGGCGATCCAAGCATTGGAGTGTGGAGCGAGGTTCTGCCTGCCAGTTTCTTGAACCGAGTACGTGATTTCGCTGCCTCGAGACGAAGAAGACTCATCAGACGTGGGTGTGATGCAGTAGTAGTACAGGAACGTCGAGTCGCGTCGCGAAAGGATAAGGTAGAGATCGTGAGTGTCTGGGTTTCGAATGAGGACCATGGATTCTGGGTTCGTGGGCATTGTGATGGTGTGGATCGGATCGCCGAGCAGTCCGTGAATCAAAGGATCGCCGGCAACAATGTCTGAATTGGTGTTGGGTTGGAAATTCTCAGCGAGTTCATTCTCAGGAGCATAGATGTGGACTTTTTGATCCCAACCCGCCGTCGCCACAATCCATCGTCCCTGTCGAGTATATCCCGAGACCACCTGCACCGCGTACTTGAGATGATCGCGTACTTTGTCGAGCAATCGACCCCGTGAATCATGTAGCATTAGCTGCCCTGACATGGAAGTCGAGAAGACATATCCTTCGTCAAGAGAGCTGATGGATAAAATCGGACTTCCGTGGGCATTCTCAATTGAGCCTGCCAGCGTAAATGGCGGTGTAGCCGAAACATTGGCCCATGAGCGGTCGGCAGCAGTAACAAAGACCACCCCCTCTTCGTTCTCTTTGCTGCGTGATCCGCTCACGCACAGGATGTTTGACGTGACAGGGAACCCCTCAGGCTCAACCGCCTTCGAGGGAGCTGGTAGTACCCAACCAACATCAGCATCATCGCCTTTCTTTTCAAAGGCGAGACTGGCGTCATACTGTTTCTTCTCCTCGAGAATTTTCTCTATTGTCCAGTCGCCGGGATTAGTAATTGCCGCTTCGTCGGGAAGCCCTGCTTCAGCGAGAAATGCTGCGAGAGTCTGAGTTAATTAGTTTAGACATTGATTCGGCATCTAGAGCTTGTTGCAGCCACAACCAACCTTATCGTAATGATTTGCTTTCAGAAAGCGGGCAACAATGACTGCGGACGAATCTGTGGCAGGCATTTCTGGTAGGAGTCTTGATGATAAAAAGGCAGAAAGATTGAGGTCAGATACCAAGGCGAAATCAACCCGGCATTGTCACGTGATTCCCCTCACCCTTACGACGTCTCCTGGCGAGATGGATACGGGAGGAGCAAGGCAAAAGCAGGGTCTAGGTTGAGTGCAACGCATTGTTCCTGAACGGTTTGGGGATCCGCGCCCACTGCCCAAAAAAGACTCGCTTGAAAGCAGACACGGTTTCATACCTCCCCTCATTGCTTCATTTCATCCTGAGGAGCCCCAACCCCATATCGGGTCTTGTACTCTCGCGGACTTTCGTAGTCTTTTCTGTTTCCAGCCCACATGCCTTTTCTCTTGGCCTTCGCCCACCATTCCGCCCTTCTGTACCTCTCTTCTCTTGCCCTGCCAAACTCAACTCCTGACTTCGCTTCGTATATGGTAGCAAGGCCCGCTCGAAGCATTTGCAGGCTGACATCGCGCCGTACAAGCCCTTTCCAGACATAGACGGTGCCCACCACCCTGCTGTACTGGTCTGCCTTGTAGACATAGGTCCGAACCCGCCTACCCATGATATACGCAGTGAGCCACTCAAGCGCCTCTTGGGCGTATGGCTGTGCAGGTCGTCCAAAATGAGCAAGTTCAGGGGCGTCTATTCCTGCAAGACGGACGTGTATCTGAACACCTTATCAGTTCCAGTCGTCTCCTGGATAGGGTGCACACCAAATTACCGTCTGGTCCTTCAGATCCTTTTTGTTTGCTGGAACTTTCCTCCCAGGAAACCAACCCCAGCCAGCCAATCTGCCCCCCGGCGTATGATACATTCGGAAATTGTCTCCATCTCCCACGCTCGTAACTTGGCCCACGATGCTTCTCCGCCGAAAGAACCCAGGACTGATGTGGATCGCTTGTGGTATTCTGCGGAGATAGGACGTGTAGAATTTGTAAAGGCCAATGGAAGCTGTTGTTAGTGCAGCTGCAGCAAGGATGGTTTCGGGTTGACTGAAGGCTCTGAATTGTGAAGGGAGGGATTTGGAAGGTTCTTGCTGGACGGTCTCAGCTGCCTCTGACTTCCATGATTCTGTGGCTCTCTCAGCGACAGATCCCTGGTAGTCAGACCTATCCTTTGTCGAGGATGACCACGGCCTGGGCCATGGCATGGCTGGCTTGGTTGACTTTAACTTTGCATGAGTGAAAGCAAGAGATGTGCGGGATCGCACGCGCAACGCGGGAGAAGGATGAAAGTGGCCAGACACTCCACCGTAGTGCAGCTACAGCTGAGCTGAGAACATACGGTGGGCTGTATGACGTCAGCGCGATATCTTCCAGGTCGCCGTTTTGCTCCTGTTCATCTTCATCCTGAGACAGTCGCGCTGCATCTTCCTATCTTTCCACGCTTATTTATAGGGCAATTGCACCCATAGCACTATACAGGTGCCTCGCCTTAGGTGTCACTCTCACGTCCAAGTCGAGTGAAAATGGAATCTTTATGGATCTGATTCGGCCTGGGGCAGCAAGGCTGAGCAGCAAATCTGCTTTGCAACGATGAGCCTTCTGGATCGGATGCATCTTGGAGTTGACCACGGTGAAACGGTTTCCAGCATCTATCAATCTATACTTCGAGACTTGGTTGCGAGCCGTGCCCCTCCTCGATTCGTCTCACGTTACTGAATGCATTGAACATGGACAAACAGGTATGGCGGAACATTGACAATGCTTGGTCGCCTTGCATTCCTTCGTTTTCTATTGTCACCCGTCGATTATGGCGATTCACTGCATGTCACATGTTTCTATTAGTGCAGCATCTTTCGATTCATATTCAGCTGCTGCAAGCCAATCACTACCGTTAAAGGGATCAATAAGTCTATTCCAGCATAATATGTCAAAATACTCATTCAGACGGCCTGAGATCCGTGGTTAGTATTCAAGCCATGGCTCTGTTATATATATATATATATATCCTCAACACTCTGCGCCTACCACTTCTCCCCGTCTCCTTTCAAAAACTACATTCTCCACTGCGACACCTTTACCACTTCATCAAGCAAACAATTGTCCTTTTCGTCCTTCTCGTCTCTCAAGCAAGCAAGCAATCAGCCAGGATGGCATTTACCGATGCCAGCGAGTCCTGCTTCTTGGACGCTGTAGCGAGCACCTGCCAGCCGATCGTCCAAATCCTTCCTCTCAACGACAACGAGATTTTCGAGTATCTCGATGCCCATCCAGACACTCTCTCCAGATACATGAGAGGACGTTTTGGGTTGTGGGAGGCCTATGGCAGCACTTTCGCGCTAGACGGAGATGCCCGGGGTAGGGCCTTCTTCAAGAATGTGGCTGGTCCTGCTGCAGGTGAACAAGCGGTCTTGAAGGGATCAGACGATGCTGCTCGAGAGGTTGCGTGGGAGTCTGTTGATGAAGGGGATGAGTGCTACGTGTATGTGGATGACGAAGAAGAGGAAGAAGAACTAGAAGAGGAACAAGGGGAAGAACTGGATGAAGTCGGCAACGAGGAGGACGACGACGAGAGCGATGACGGCTATGGCAGTGACTATGAGGACGCCATTTCCAGCGGGGTGCCTCCTCAGCCTGGGATTGGGACACCTTCCAACAGTAGCCCCGCCTCACCCGCCCCCAGTAACGGAACTGATCAAGGCGGCGAACACGGTGACGATGGCGACGACAGGGGGGAGGAGGAGCTGATGCCATACCCAGCCCCTGCCCACCTCGTCGCTGAATCTCGCCTCGGGCCACCGACACGCTCCTGGGCATTATGGGAGGAAGAGGCGTGCATAGGCCACATGCTCAATATCAAGAGCGAGCGAAAGCTTAACGGGGAAGCGCGATTTCGAGAAGCCCTACATCGGATGCAAGTCTACGATGGAGTCGTAAGAACTGGCTACAGTGCCGTCAAGAATTTCTGGAACCGCGTGGGCCGTGCTCGCTCGAAATTTGACGAACGAAGAAACAAGAAAGCGCCACTGGCGACATCGAAGCAATGCAAGAAGGCTAGATCGAGGTCTTTGTCCTCATCGCCACAACGGCGCAAGACTCCTCGGGCCACATCTTCAAACATGAAATCTCGCGTTGGGAAGTACACCAGGCATCGACGCTCTCAGTACTCCTCCGACCAAGACAAGTCGCACCATCCCACCCCGAGCGATAACGAGGAACCAGTCCACCTACATCATACCGGCAAGCGAAAAGACCGAGACGGCGACAGCGACGATGAATCTGAACTGGTCATTCCCGTGACGAAAGGATTTCGACCATCACAGGGAGTTTGCGCTGCGAGAAAGAATGCCAAGGCTGCATCGCATTGCATATCGTTTATGTTCACGACGCCGGACGGCCTAGAGAGGGATCAGAGCATATTGGCGAGCATCCAAAAGGAAAGACATCATGAAATCTGAATGCGGATTAAAGAAATGGGCATAGATCCTTTTTGGATTGGGCGTGTTCGGTGAGCATCGGGTGCGGTTGGTCTAGTCTGCAATGGGAAGTTCTGCAGGTACACTGAGCAGTGAACTTCTTTCGGTTAGAAGGAGCACCATTTACATATGCCCTATCCTCTTCTTCATGAACAGCGGCTATTCTCTGCTCATCCATCTATCCAAGAGATCTGTCTCAAACTAGGTGGTGGGGGCACTGTGGTCAAACGTGCGATGTGCCCTCCATTTATAGGCCGTTTTTGGCCTCTATACAGGCCGGTCTCCCTCCAAGGTAATCCTCAGCATCCTCCGGCGGAATCCATGGTAATCATTGATCGGGTTATGCTGTGTACAGCGATTGTCCCAGAAGGCGATACTGCCCTCCTCCCAGCGGAAGCGGCATGTAAATTCCGGCTTCACTTGATGCTGAAAGAGGTACTGTAGCAGCGGAGCAGATTCTTCCTCCGTCCAGCCCTCGAAGTGGGAGGTGTGCGCCACGTTGACGTAGAGAGCTTTCCTCCCCGTCTCGGGATGTGTTCTGACGACGGGATGGATTGCCTCTAGCGTAGAATTTGCTGAGGCGTTGCCGGAGTCGCGAATACGGTCTTCACGGGTCTTGCTGGCGTCGGCTTTGGCTGAGGTACTCACTGCCTTCAAGGTGGAGAGTGTCTGCTTGAGTCCTTCGGAGAGGGAATCGTAAGCTGCGTATTGATTCGCGAATAGCGTGTCACCACCGTAGGGCGGGACTTCCTTGGCCATCAACACCGATCCCATTGGCGGGTTTTCGAAGTAAGAGGTGTCCGAGTGCCAGATGCCTCCGAAGTTGATGATCTCGTGTTCTTGTTTGAGGACTTGAATGATTTCGGGAAACCCATCGATGCCGCGCACAAAGGGGTATTCGACGGGTTTGCCAAAGTGGGATGTGAACTCGAGGTATGCTTTGGGGTCTAGGTTTTGATTGCGGAAGAATATGACCTGATATTGCAAGAGGGCCTCCCGGATCTCCCTGACGATACCTGGGTTTTCAGAGAGATCAGAGAGGTTGACGTCGTGGATCTCGGCGCCTATTGAACCGGCCACCCGCTTTATGGAGATGCCCCTCTTGCTTGACATGCTGAAAGAAGGATGAATGGCGCTGCGCAGGTAGGGACGCGTAGAGGAGACCAGCCGCAATACTCTTAGGGCGTTCATGGAGCAATATGATCAAGCATGGGATATTGCTTCTGGGAAAGCAGAGACTGTTTGATTCTTACCTGAGGCGCGACCAGGAAGGAATACGCAAACCTTTCTTTCGGGAGCCTTGCCACAACTTACCTTGCCTGGATATATATAGAGGATGCATCATCCGAGGTTTGCGATGTGTTGAGGATGAAGAGAGGGAGTGGAACGACAATTTAAGAATCCGTCTGACACAGAAATGACGAAAGGTGCTGTCAGAAATACTGCCGTAGATGACGGAAAGCTCGCTGTCAGACTGAAATATTTACTGCTTGGAGTCGGCTGCGCGGCGAGGGGGGAGAGAAATGCGGAGTTGCAGTGGTGAGGAGACTCGCTCGCAAAGCAGCGTCACTTTTCTATCAAATCGGGAATATCCAAGAAATGGTGTCGAAAGCCTTGGGACTTCGAGCCTTGAGGCTGCTCTGAGCCCTGTGTTTCCACCATGTAATATCAAACATTTCTCGGCTTGCCTTCATATTCCCCTCTCTCGGTCCCATCTGTATTATATCACCCACATACCTTTCATATCCTCAATCTTACCATTTGCGTCATTTGATCACTCGGGTTGGGTCTCATTGCCCAAGTCGTTCGGCTGGCAGCTTTTTCAATCCTCGGTCGTAACAGCCTCGCGTTGTCACCTTCAATCATGTACCATCACTCTTGACCCTTCATTCACGCGTCAAGTTTCTTCTCCGGACAAACCGTGTTCTGAATCTGGCCGTTCGAAGTTCCTACCACTTTTTCCTGCTCGCGCAAAATGGCTCTAGCTATGCAATCTGCAGCGTCTACCGCGGCGCAGGACGCCGATTTGATGGATATTGACATTGACATGGATATGGATGATCAAGGCCCGCCTCTTGATGACGAGTTCCAACTCGAAGTACGGTCACTTGCATATCTCCCTCACCAAGCAGGAAGACCTATCCCCATACTCATCACCTGCACAGGAAGGCGAAGAACCCTCATTTGTTCCCTCCGGCACGCATGCTGCCACCGATTCTTCCAACCTCATCCCAGCCATCTACACTGAAGATCCGGCACTTGAACCACAATGGAACAAAGTCCACATCCGCGGCGTTGACGAAATGCACACGAACGATATTCTTGCCTTTGTACACGACCACTTTAGCGAAGTCGGCGATGATGTACATGTCCAGTGGATTGACGATACCTCTGCGAACATATGCTTCAGTGACAACGATACTGCGAAACGAGCGCATCTCGCCTTCCTCGCAGCCCCCATTACCGTTGAAGAATTGACGAATAACCCGTTCGAACTGCGCGCTGCGAAACAATTGGCCAGCAGGCCGGGAAGTATGCTTGTGGTTCGTGTCTCTCGGCAGGGAGATAGAAAGAAGAAAGGTGCAAGGGATGCCAGCAGATACTACCTCATGCACCCAGACCAAGATCCCACGGAACGAATGCGGAAAGAATTTGAGAACAGCCGGGGTGACTACAGACGCAGAAGATTTGACGACCGCGAACTACACAGACGAAGGAGAGATAATGACCGTGCGAATGGAGATGATGCAGGGGGTTTCTCGGCAAACATGTACGACGATGCACCCACGACAGATACAGAGGTCAATAAAGCAAGAGGTCGAGATCTCTTTTCTCGCGCCACGAAGGGGAGACGACGGAGCGCTAGCCCAGGAGTACGGACACGCGGCAGTGATGAAATTGACATCTCAGATTCAGATGATGACGGACGGACTCGACGGAGAGGATATCGCGATCGCAGTGACCGCTTCCGCTCCAACGCAGGAAAAGAGCTGTTTGCATCGACCGCTTCAGATACCAAAGTTGGTGGTCTACGTTCCGATAGACTCGAACTCTTTCCCAACAAAGCTTCGGATGTAGACACCTCGATGTCGACCGATCTAGCTCCTGCACCACTCAGATCAACCTCCGACGCGGCAAGCATTCGTGCCAATACCGCCGCTGCGATGCGCTTGAAGGCCGATCTCCTTTCCGCCGCACAAACTTCTCCTCGCTCAAATCACAGAAGAAGCCATGCCATGGACGCCAAAAATGAAGAGAACCTCGCCGAGAGGTTTGCCAGAAAGAGCATTTCGATCGATAGCACCAAGTCAATGAGAAACGGGGCGTCAAACGTCGGAGTTGAATTGTTCCCATCGAGTGGCGGAAACGCTAGTGGTCTATCTATCAAAGGGTCATCTGAGAGCGGAGGTGCGGGAGGGTTCAGCATCAAAGGCTCCGGAGGGCTGAGCATAAAGGGCCGCGCTCTGGAGGTCAAAGAATTGTTCCCCAACCAGTACAATCGGACCAGCGGGAGGAACGAAGGGAAGGAGCTATTCGACGAGCCAGTCAGGGAGAAGCGGGTGAGAAGGAGGGCAGGAGATTTGTTTGACTGAGCGACGACGACGGAAATGCTTCACTTCCCCATCACATCCTTCATTTTTCTTTGGATACGAAACTTTGCAGTTTGGGAACGAAAACCTCGGTGTGATAATGGACCACGCAATGGGGCCGGCCGTTACTCCTCCATTTACGGCTGTAAAGCGGGACGAGATGACCTTTTGACGAAATCATGAGGGAGAAAAAGGGCCATGGGAACTTACTATTACTTGGGAGGGAGAGAAAAGGAAGAACAACAACAGGAAAGAGAGAAAAGAAAGCAGGACCCAACGGAGAAAAAAAAGGGCATTTCATTTCAACTTTCAGAATTATTCATGTTTGTCACCGTCCCTTTTCTTCGAGATAGATTTTCGGTTCCGTGTGTGCTTGCGTGCTTGCGTATTTGTGTGCTGGACCCTGCTTACCATCATATCACATCAATTCGCGCGCTTATACTTGATACTTGACGCCTGAAGCTTGTGCAAACACAGGTACATACCAGAGCAACAACTTTTCCGTCCGGGCTTTCCCACTCGTGATCGTTGGAATCCGCCAATCTTTCATCCATCTGTCCGCGCGTGCAGGTTATACTGTTGGGTATCTAGGTTCGCGGCGCCTGGAGCTGTCTCGGTTCCCCCGAGCCTGTGCTAAACGGTGTTCCCAGGGTGTTTGACAGGACAGGACAGGATTAGGATGGCTGGGTGAGTATCGCGGGTAAAGTAAAAGTAAAGGTTAAAGTACAATGCGCTTTGTAGGTATTCATGCTATCGGGGCGCTGCCCATTGGAGTTGTTCCAAGTCATCCGTGCCCTTATATCGATATTGGATCAAAGACCCGTCGCCATCGGATGGAGCATAGATTTTCAGTTTAAAATTTGGGCTTCAAGCCGGTTGCGATGCGACGGGGACAGATGGCTCCGAGACCGATTCTGCTGATGGGCGCAATATCAGATCGAGCACAATGCCAGCGCGCCGTGATATATCGATTACAGTCGCTAGCGATATGTCGGATCGCCTCGTATCCACGTTTCCCGTGGAATTGCAGATGTTGCTTAAGGGAAAGATGCCTGCCATGAAGTGGTCCCAGTCCGTACGCTGATTCTCGATCCCACCCACCTATGCCCGCAAGCGTGATGTTCCAATTTTGTAATTCTCGAGACGTTCCGTCATGACTGCAGCGTTCAAGAGCGGTATAAAAATACGGAGATTCCATTGCGGGGCGCGATCATGTCCCACCCAAACATGCCAATGCTCCTCTCAGCTCCTCAATCGCGGTTGGCAC
Source organism: Cladophialophora bantiana CBS 173.52 (assembly GCF_000835475.1). Classification (NCBI taxonomy): domain Eukaryota; kingdom Fungi; phylum Ascomycota; class Eurotiomycetes; order Chaetothyriales; family Herpotrichiellaceae; genus Cladophialophora; species Cladophialophora bantiana. The sequence goes on from NW_015971597.1 coordinate 93,349, forward strand.
ATCCTCAAAATTCAATGCAGAGATAGCCCACCTGGCATGCTTCTGCGCCCTCAGGATCGCCTCTTCATCGACTTCGACACTAACCGGCTGAGGTTGTGGAGGTCGAACTGCCACTCCTCGCGTAGGATGAATCGGCGATGGCGCTGGGATAATCCTATGTGCTTCCTGCTGGTGGGGAATGCCTGGTACAGGACCCCGGGCTTGTCGTATTTGTGGCGGATTGGCTGGAGGTTGAGGCGGCGGGACCTGTGGTTGAAAATTGGAAGGGATCCGGGAAGATTGATCTGTCGGGGCTTGTTGAAGGGGAGTGCCGTGGCGGTGAGGCGGAAGCGGGGGGGATTGGTGACGGGGTGGTTGATTGAGAGCGGCACCGAGCTCGCTTCGTGCGGATGTAAGGGAGGGTTCTGACGGTGCTGGGGAAATATCAGTGTTAACTTTCCCCAGGCTGGAAGGAGTAGAGGGCAAGTCTGGCGCAGGTCCGCCCACTGTTGTTGGTGGCGATGGGAGAATGGGCTGCGTTGGAGCTGATGGTACCACAGGGAAGTAATTCCCTCCTGTTGAGGGTTTTCGGTCAGAGGGAGGCTCTAGTGGAGAGATATCACCTGGCTCGGCCCGATTGGTGTAGAACGCAGCAGGATCTTGTTCCGGCAAGGGAGAAACGTCATTCCCTAGTGGAACAGAAGGAGTTCTCGAGGGATGGAGAGATTGATCAATGGATGACTGTCGAGCAAGCTCGCTCTGTATCCGATCTGCTTCGTCAGGAACGTCAGTGACCGAAGGTTGCCTGGCGGCTGGAGGTGGCACTGATGTGTCTCTCGAGGGATGTAGAGATTCATCGAGCAGCGACTTCTGCGCGAGGCTCCTCTGAATCTTGTGGGCCTCGTCGGGCACTTCAACGACAGAGGGTTGCCTGGGTTTCGTGCCTTTTCTGCCTCCTTCTAACGCTTTTACCTCTGCATCGTCCAGGTCCAGAACAGGGAGAGCTTCCTCACTTGGAGTTTGCGGTTTTGGGTTGGACAGGTTTGGATCTTCTCCGGCTTTCAACGCCTTCGCTATTCTCAAGGCATGATACTTTGCGAACTTTATTTTGGCCGCAATTTCGGGTTCGACGGCTCCCCAGATCTGGAGTAGGTCGAGAAAGGTCGCCGAAGCTTGGAAAGTGTCTGCCGTCTGCCTTGAAGCCTTGTTTGCACGCACCGCATTGTCTGCTCTTTCAAATGTTTCTAGACCAAACTGCTCCACGTATGCTTTTCCAACGACGTCGTCAGTCACCGCAGGTTCTTGGGCATGTTCGGCTTTGAACTGCAACGGAATATCAGCAAGGACTACCACCAGGGAAGTCACCAGGGAAGCTCAAGAAGTACCTGTTCCAGCTTGTCCATCAATGTTGTAGTGTAGGCCAAGCTCTCTTGGTCCGCATTGTGCAGGCCTTTGGATAGGATTTGGTTGACGATCCAGTATTCACCTACCGGTAGGTCAGTCGTTGATTGAGAGTTGAAGGAGAGTAGTAGGATCCGTACACCAGTATGCTATGATAGGTTTGGGTTTCTCGAGTTGGGCTGCGCGGTGGGCGAAGCGGGTAATGTCGGCTGCCTTCAGCGCAGCTGGCACTTGAGTGGCCATAGCGGGAGATACGAGGTGGTTACCCAGACGAATTCGGAGCTGTGAAGGGTTATTCTTTCAGGGAAATTGGAGGGAAGGTCTACAGGCGCATATATATGACGTCTTTCTAGGGCTGATTTATCCGTCGAGAAGTGAGTGGGTGGGAGAGACGTTCGCAGCGCCAAAAGGTTAGAGGTCCGGAACCTCTGGCCTTCTGGGAGCCCCTCAATTTCCCCGCATCCGAGCTCCGGGCAAGGCTACGAATTCGTCGAGCGAGGCTGTCTGGCTGTTTCTATCCGATTCTCATTACCTATTCCATACAGCAAGGACTCAACTCCTAGAGCGATGGCTCTCGGATGAAGAGGACATAAAACTGGTATACTCGCCAGAAGGAAGAACAGAACCTTCTCCAAGAGCTGCTTCACTTCTCCATCGCTCTCTCTAAATCCCCACCTCATCTTCGAAGAATCAAACTCTCGACCATGAAGAGAGCAAAGTGCACCAAATCAAATAGCCTATGCTAGCCCATGTTCGCCATGAAGCTTCCATCAATCCAAATTCCGTGACTAAACATAGTCCCGTTAGCATAATCACGGCTGTTCTTTTTTGTAAGTGCCGGAGCGTTGCCGCAGATACTTTGACAGACGGGGAATCCACAGCAATTGTCGATGATGCAAGATCCGCCGCCGCAATCAGCATTGGTAGAGCATGCAGTCGCAGTGTCGCACTCGACAGAAATAGAACAGCTGCCATTTCCATCGGCGTCTGTACCACAGAAACATTCACCAATGTCCAGGCCCGGATTGTCACCGCAGCCAACGTATCCACCGCATGCTGCACCGCCTCCGCAGCTGCCAGTTGGGCTGCTGGTGGCTGAGGTGGAGCAAGTGGAAGAAGCGTCTGTGTTGGCAGATATAGTGATTGTGGCAAATAGCGTGCTAATGGGGGCCGCTGTGATGGTGGCGATATTATCGATCTCGAAACCAGAATCCACAGAGATGATGAATGCCTCGTCTTTGTGCATGATGTCACATATTGTCGATGCAATATTGTCGGCGCCAACGGTGTTGAGGATGATTTGTGCCAGTGCCAGAGCGCCCACGCCAGCAGCCACTGCTGGTGCGTCGAAGATTGCAGCGATTACAGCAAGAGCTTGTCTGCGGAATATGATGGCCAGGACTGTTGCGGCACCTTCAATATTGGTTAAAGTGCCCAAAGGCCCACCCGTTATATAGCCGATATCCTTTGATACTGTTGCTTCGCATGCTGCCTCATCGCTGTTGGCCCCGGGGTACTGGCAGGTAAACAGATAATCTCCCCCATTGGCTTCGTTCAGAACGCAGGGCGACTGGCCCACTGAAACCATGGGAGAACTGGTGTCCGGATTGCCACAGATATCGAACAATGCAATGTCGGCCGCGAAATTAGTTTCCGTTCGCTTGGCCATGCGATGAGACGACCTCCGTGAACGCTGGCGTTTGCTCACATCTGCTGAGTTGGTGCTGGCGAGCTCGACCTGGTCGATAAAGTTGTCAATTTCAACCGAAAGTTCGGAGCTGCAATCCGCCGCATAGATGGTAAGTCCTTGGGTTGTTATGACCGCGATCTCACCTTCCGGTAGGATGATGACGAGCTGCGAAGGGTCTGAGATATCATATGCATAGTACGAACCATTCACACTAGCACCAAGAACACCGGCTGGCGAGTTGTCAGGGTTGAAGTAGAAGTCAATTGGGCCATCCAACCCAGTTCCAGCACCATCGTCGTAGGGGATTTTACTCAGTGATGATGTGGGGATCGGTAAAGTGAAACATGACGCAGGGCTTGTAACAACAGAGTATGTTACTCCCGTGATTGTGTCGGTGCTCAATGTAGAGCCGGACGTGTCTGCACTACTGGTAGTTGAAGCAGTAGCGGACGCTAAAGAGTTGCCTATCGTGATAGAGCTCGTTGTGGTCAAAATGCTGGACGTCATTGAGGTATATGGACCGATTGTGCTGCTGAGAGTTGGGGTACTGCTAGAGATGAGAGAGGTGCTGAGGGTCGGAGAGCTGCTCGAGTAAGCATGGATGCTTGAAGTTGTCGAAATCCCAGCAGGATATGATGTGAACGACTGAGTAGACGGAGTTGAGCTTGAAAAAGCTGAAACATAAATTGGTGTAGTGCTTTGGCCTTGAGGTGAAGAGGTGAGTATGCTCAATCCAGGGGTCGCGGACTCGGCGGAAGACTCAAGCAAATTTGTGGTGAGGCTGGACGGTGAGGACAAGGGATTGGAGGTAGAAAATCCATTGTGCGGCCAGCCCAGAGGCGCGTAGTACGGTCTAGGAGGGAGCTTGTTTGGAAGTGGCCGCAAGTTCCATTTGGCAGGATGCCCAAAGTTGAATGCATTCACCAACGAGGTCAGGAGCAAAATCGTCGTCAAAAGACTGAACATGTAGCCTTTTGAAAACATCTTCACAGGAACGGCTGGAATAAACAGACCAAAGAGCGAGCGACTTGAGAACGGAGTTAAGCGAGTGACGGGTGTGTGCTGTTCAAGAGACTGTGAAGATTCCTGGAGGCGTCTGGCCTTCTTATTTCACGCCGAAGAAAAGGCTGAATATCATCCGATTGAGACATGAACCATCATAAACTCGTATTGGGAAATTAAATCGAAAAGGTTGTTTTGCATTAAAGGGAACAGGGAACACTCGATCAGGCTGAGTGATCGGATTTGGAAAGAGGGCGGTCGAGGACGCCAGGAGGAAACCAATAAAATGTCGATAGCTTTAGCCAACTAGCTCCATCCAGAGTCTGTAAGCCATACCTGGCGGCCAAAGAGCCTCATGGTGAGTACGAGCTATTTAGGCGACAACGGAGAATATACTCCGTACCATGTGGCTGTTTCAACTTCCTAAATAGGGGGTGGAACGAATCAATTGAGCAACCACAGCTTGACTCAGTGTATCGGAGGGCCTCGTCAATCGCGTGGAAAGGGTAGAGAACAACAACAGACGTTCTGCAATCAGAAAAAAAGGAGACCTTTCGGGTGTATGTTTGACATCCATACCTCAGTAGATGATCCAACAAAGATGGTGATGCTGAAGAACCAATGTTTCGGGACTTTCCTGATTGGCCAGTTCACCAACTGCTAGAAATCGATCAATTAGTTCCCAGGGTCCAGCATACCTATATTGGCTCGGGGCAGGCAGGTGTAAATCCATGTGATTTCTGTCTAAGGATTGAGCCACGTCCATCTGGAAAGATATGTGTAGAGGAAGAACAAAGAACTTATGCAGTTGCGTCGAAATAAAAGATGCCAAGACTTCTCTTTGGGGCCTCTGGAAGCTTAAGCGACCAATGAGGCTAGTGGATAGTAGGTAAACAAATGACAGCTCCCCAGCCCCTTTTCTCCCCCACCCATACTCCAGTCCCCTTCAGGTCTCACTCTTTCCTACATGCCGACCTCACGGCTCCCTATCATCACCAGCGACCCTCAGTGACCCTCTTCCGGAAATTCCAGGTCGAAGCTGCCATCAACACGGTCCGAGAAAATCAACTCAACATCTGCCGTGAACACAACACCTACTTTTGCCGTCCCTGTGATCGATACTTCAACACCTATAATGGTGCCTTAAATCATTGCCAAAATGCTCGGGTCCACCAAGGCGAATGGTGCGAGCGATGCGGGAGGCTCTTTGTCTCATCTGCTGCATGCCAGACTCATCTCGATAATTCCCCCCACCACAACGTTTGTGATCGTTGTCATTTGGATTTTAGCACTTTAGACCGACTCGAATCCCACGATGTCGACGTCCACAACATGTGTACTGAATGCGGCAAATATTTCAAAAATGGCAATAATCTGATGCAGGTCTGTATCTAAGTTCAATCACCATCCCGTTGGGGACGAGCTGACGTGGACTGCTACCATTTGCACGAGAGAGGCCATCTCCCTGCCGACACTCAATGTCTGGGCTGCTTCCGCCAATTTTCTGAATTCTCCGCTATGGTTATCCATCTCGAATCTGGCAGCTGCGAGAGTGGTCTTAATAGGGACGACATTGACAGCTGGGTTTTCGACAGCTTCGTGACTAGTCCATATGTCAATCAGTGGACCGACTACTAGAGATATAAATGTCCCGAGTGTGAAGTCGACTTCCTATTTCTGAGCGCGCTATGCCAGCACGTGGCGAGCAATGCATGTGATCAAGATCCGAAGACTACCTTCGATGACCTTGAAAGATGTATCAACTGGCGGATCTAAGTGAACTACGTTGTATCCTGCAAAGTTCGCCGTTTGACCGAGATTCCTCTATCTGAGTATTGAATGACGCCAAAGTTGGAGAAATCAAGATGTCGACACATCGAATTATCTTGAAGATCTGATCATAAGCCTAACGATGAGGGCTGGCAGTTTTCTCGAGTTGTATTTTCATTGTTGGAGGGACTGACGCTCAAACAGAGATGTGCATGACGCCGCGTCCTACGGCGCCGGAGTTTGGTGTATCTCTGCTGTCCGCAGAAAGCGTTCAGAGGTCTTTTTTATTGTGAAATCATCAAGAAACATGTACCATGCGAACATTTCTTAGTTGTTGGATCGAATTCTACTCTCTTGGATCACCACTTCGATGCCTGTTTGACCAATCCCGCCTTTTGAAGCGCGTCTCGAGCCTACTGGAGGTCAGCCAACCAATTAATTCGGGCACCAGTGAACCTTCGGATGCTCACCTCCTTCATAGCATCGCACCGCTCTAGCTAGATGTCGAATGCATTAGACAAGATGTGTGCCTCCGGGTCTCCAATTTTGGGCAAAATACACGCCGCATCCGTGACAGCCAAAGGGTGCTCAACTACGCGAAGTGGTCGCCATGTCGAATACAGTTAACGGCGTAAATGAAGATTAGAGCACCTTTTCCCCCAAAGGTAATGAAATGCTCATTACCAACGAAGGCCACCTCCATTCTAATAGCGAAGGACTCTGAGTGGGCCACTTATTTTTCAATTCGGCTTGGTGGCTAAGGAGTTCGAAGTGTGTTTGGTTTGTTTACTGGGTACATCCATGGCGCAAGGCTGAAAGGTGGGACAGCCCAAAGTCTTGGCAATGCCACACCCTGACCACCTTGACCACCTTGACGACCCCAGGTTACTGAGATACCTAGGTACTTAGTCGCTAGGTCGGTAGTACCTGCCGCTCTTTCTGCGCCAACACTTGTATCGCCATGGTCTGCTTCTCGCGCTGAAGAGATCATTGCCGGAGAGAGCTCCTACGAGGCTCTCACTCGGCTCAGCCCAATGACCTCTTCGCTTGGCTAGAGCTGTGCGCACCCCACACCCGATGTCTGTCGTGCTTTTGATTCGTTCTGGGCAACCTCACCTCACACCCGCCGCCTCAGGCTGTTGAATTTCAGATTTCGCGATGCTAATTGCTAATATCGGCAATTCACAAGGCTTGTAAAGGAATATGGACCATTTGGAGCTTCCTCACGAACCGAAGCATTCTCACATCGCCGTCCCGTATCTGAGAGCTGATCAATACGATGGTGGTCACTTCGAGACCTACCCCAACCGGAAAGGCTGGTCCGAGGCTGATATCCGAGGATTGAGCTCGACCTCAAGATCAATGGACGAAAGAGCTGCCTTTGTACAGTCTTGGCTATTCTTTGGGCTGTTGAGCACAGTTTTTGGCCCTAGATATGTTGAGGCCGATTGGGTGGACGCAAGTGATCCCCTGCAGCCTACCGTGACGCTTCGAGACTTGGAGGATCGGCTCAGTACTCTGTCTCCGAGGAAGCATCACATCATCCAAATAATCACCGATTCCGTCTCCGCAAAGAGCACTGAAACGGGACCTCTTGATCCAACAGCATCAGTCGAAGATTCGTTGGTGCCTCGTGGAGAAGATTCCAATCCGCTCGACATATCTGGGCTATGCGATGTCCTTAATTGCGCGCATGAATGGAATCTTCGCGTTATGGAGCTCGGGGTCCAGGCGCATATTCTTGACGTAGTTTGCTTGTCTGTAGCGGCGTTGGGAGAGTTTTTGTGTGCGTACTTCAGCATCCTCGGAGAAGATAAGTGGCTCGGCAGCACAAAGACAAACTTCTTGTTCCAAAGAATGCTCGACGACGGCTGGTGCCCTATCGAGATCATTCGCCTGAATACAATAGCGAGCCTCCCAGAGATATACTTCGCCAGCAGTTCGGAGAGGCCCGGGCCGACCAGGGATCACAGGAGTTGTCGAGAAAGAATTCCCCTCGATCAAATGCAGGACGCTGCGGCCTTTGTCTCTCAACTGGGTGAGGACTGGAAGTGTACTGCGTACCATATGGACTGGAGGACATATCGAACTGAGCATGTTTCGGGGTGCAGCGGGTGTGATGACTTGTTCGCCGACCAATTTCAGGTACAGCGAATCCTCGAAAGAGGCTATTATCCATTAGTTCTCCCTGCTGGTCAGAGAGATCAAGTTCCTGATCTTGAAGTCCACCGGGGCGGCACTCAAACGGAGAGGACAAACGAGCTGCCGCTCATCTCTACCGAAATAGAGAAGAGATATGTTTGTATTTCCCATGTTTGGTCCGATGGACTTGGAAACCCCCATGAAAATTCCATCCCAAGATGTCAGTACGAGAGATTGAGTGCCATGATTGACACACTGTACCCGAGTGGGAATGTTCCTTTTTGGATTGATACAATCTGCGTCCCTCGAAAACCATCGGAACTTCGACGACAAACTATCATGTTGATGAGAAAGACGTATTCAGAAGCCGAAGTTGTCTTGATACTGGACAGATATCTCCTGGATCTTGTCCTCAACGAGACGTCAGAGCGAGAGGCGTGGGTTCGAATACTCAATTGCGGCTGGATGCGACGTCTATGGACGCTCCAGGAGTGCGCGCTCGCTCGGAAAGCCTTGTTTCAGCTACGCAACGGAACTCTTGACTTAGACAAAGCGCTTTGGTACGATATCAACACCAACGACACCTGGACTCTGCAGTGGATGAAGCTCCGAGGATATTGGGGCAGAGGAGGTGTAGATTTAGGGAATCAGGCAGAGAATATGCTCGGAGAGCTCGGCGATGTACTCGCCTGGCGTTCCACCAGCATTGCCGAAGACGAAGCCGTCTGCCTCAGCATCATCACTGGTTTTCAGGCTTCCGAGATTGAGCAAGTAGTCGCTTGTGAGTCTCATGAAGATCGCATGACTCAGTTTTGGCGCCTGACCAAGGGTTTGTCCTCTGAGATCTTGTTCTGGAATGGGCCACGGCTGTCGCAGCAAGGCATGCGATGGGCACCGAGCAGTTTTCTGGACAAAGGGCCAACGCCGTTTCTCAATCAGCGGTCCAAAAGATTTCAATCCGCCCAACTTACCCAACGTGGGCTCAGGTTCAAGTTGCCCGGGTTGCGTCTTGGGACCCTGAGGCGAAAATTACGAGAGATCTCCTTTCTGAGATCGAGCTCTACGATTTGGTACCGGCTTGTCATATCCTACCTAAAGGAGGCGCCTTGCCCGCCAGAAGGACACGTCATGCATCTTGGAATCATTCTCCAGGAGCCTGAACTGTCCTTTGTCGACGACCTCCCGACCTACGAATCAATGGCCGTCCTGCTTGTTTCGATGCTACCGTCTCACGGTGAAAGTGGACTCATTGTTGCCCAACCGCTGTGTGTGGGGACTATCGAACGAGCCGAGAGGTATGAAGGGTGGATCAACCCGCTGGAACAGCTTAGGGGCAGGTTCTATTCAAAGGTCTCCTCAACGATGGACAAGATGGAGAGGCTCGAGATTGATGGCACTGTTCTTGGACATTCAAATTCGGATTCGGCAGACAAGAGCGATATCAAAGCAGTCTGGACAGATGGACAGCTCTCCTTTGACTTAAAAGACGAACAGATGATGTTTGAGATTAGACAACTCCCGGAGCATCAAGAGTGGTGCGTTGGATGACCTATGCGCTCCTTTCTGGCAATCAATGGAAGTTGTTCCGAAGATCGACGACGGGCAAGAGAGTTCACCAGGCCAGCTGTATGTCCTTGTGGCAAGTTTGGTGTTGGTGCCCCCCTTGAGACCTCTCGAAACCGATCGTGAACGCTTCTTCTCCCCGAGAACTTTCAACTCTTCAAGACTGAAATATTTCCGTATGTCTGACTAATGAGGGTTGCAAAAGGCACTCATTAACATATTCATCCTTGCATAGCTTATAAAACTATCCAAAATCATGAGCGGTGGTGGGAAGAAAAAAAGAAAAATATCCTCGATACTCTTCGTGAACCATGCATGCATGTCGTGCTTCACATCTGAGGAGGAAGCCCACGGGGCCCGATCTCGACCCTTTTCTTAATCTGTCTTACGTCTTCACCCGAATGCAGTCGACGGACGAGTTCGTCGGGATCGAAATCCGTCCCGATCGGGTTCTCGGCGAACTCCTTGGACCTCATAAAGGCGTTTGCCTCGGCGTTGGAGTCAAAGTTGTCCACCTGGGTCTCAAGCTTGTTCCCGTCCGGGTCCTTGTAGTACATGCTCGTGGTCGGGCCGTGGTTGACGCACCAGAAGGGCATGATGCCGTGCTCCTTCCTCTGCGTGTAGGCGCGCGTGAGGTCCTCCAGCGTGTCAAACGTAAACGCAATGTGGTCCAGGCCGCTCGATGCCTCGTCCTTGGGACTGTCTGTGGGTATCTCGGCTATGGCGATGCGATGGTGCTCGTCGTCGTACGTCAGAAATGAGAGGAACTCGTTCCCATAGACAATCTCAGCGCCCAGGAACTTCTGGTAGAAATCGTTCATCCGCTTTAGGTCCTTGGTGCGGAGGACCACGTGCGCAAGTTTCTTTGGGCTCAGCGTCTTTTCTTGACTGACGGACATCTTTGTCTCAGTTTTGCTAAATCTAGGGTAAGGCGGCACAGAAGGGAATCTGGTGGATTGTACGATGGGCTTCACTTTGCTGACATGGAGGGGTTTGAGGGCATCAAATATTCTTCAATCATGTGCTTCCCCGGCTGTCTGGGGTGATACAGACCCCCCCCTTCCCCGGAACGTTTATGCTCTCCGCACTGGGGAACTGTGGCCTTGGTTTATTGGTTTGTAACTCGTATATATCTCCTTTGCAGGGGATATTTGGACCATTGGCTTGGGTGGGAGGCCTTGTCTGGAGCAGCTAGGCATGAACATTGGCGCCAGTTGTTAGGGGCCCCTTTAAGCAGTCTTAACTGAGTTCTACTGAGTTTTAGTTTAATAGTTAATTAGGTGGGTTTGGCATTCCAAGAGAAGGGATACCCGTATCCTTTCGGGGTCGTCCAGCTCTCTAGCCAACACTCCTACTTTTTTTGTCACTTAACAGATTAAATCGAAGATCTAAAGCGGGCGTCTGCTAAGGAAATCCTGGGACAAAGGCTCTGCGGTCTAGAGTGTCTCAACCAATCGTGATGAAGGCGTCCTCGCAAATTATGAAATGACCCTCTGTGTTTGTCGGCTGTTCAGTTCAACATTAGCACAAAGAGCCCTACCTTTCAAAGACGGAGGGTGTTCCGCACCACCAAGTGCCTCAACCATGTCCTGCCGGCTTACAAGCTGTTCCGAAAAGTAGATGTGAACCCAGCGATGGCGGAGAAGCGCCGTACAGAGGCTCTGCAAAAGGAACTGAAATACGCCTGACTCCGAGGAGCTGAAAACTTTGGATGCCTTTTGACGGGATCGCTCGATGTGGCTTGCATTCACGCAAAATGAATGGAAAAGGAGGTGCGCACCCCTCGTTGTTTTGGCTGGGGCGGCTCTCGGCTGTAGCTGTCTGAGGCGGCAGGAGAGATGGAGCAGGCAGCCATGGAACATGCCCGCTGCACAGCCTTACCATTCAAATACTATCCCCTTGCTGTGCTCAGTCCCATTTCTTATATTCTTTTAAGTTGACCGTTCACCAAACATGACTGAATAGCAGCTCAACATCCAGGCGGAAGGCCGGGATGGTCAGGTTGAGGGTGACCTATGCGCGGACTGCAACACCAGGCACTACCCTCGTATGCTGGTCGTTTGTGTCGACGGCACATGGATGAATCCAAGTGGACAGATTGGTGACCGATGGACATGCTTCGCAGACAGACATGAACTGACTTCGATCACCAAAGGCAACTATAACGGCAACCCGAGCAACATCACCCGGATCTGGTCGTTGGTTCCACAGCAGAGCATTGTTTACCAAGATGGACAAACATGGCTTCAAGTATATTTCCACCTTCCAGATACAATGAACGGGAAAGCCAAATGAGTCAGATATGCCATGATTTTGTACCAGGGCGTTGGTGCCATCCAGGATTTGAAAGACCGGTACCTGACACGGTTGACTGGTAACGGCCCGTCAGGATGCAACACAAAGATCAAGGAGGTTTATAAGGCAAGTGTCTTCACCATGTTGCTGGGGATGACTAATTCGAAATGTATTAAGGCTTGTTGCAAGCCTTGCCCGTCACGAGACGAAATTTTCCTCTTTGGCCATAGTCGAGGAGGCTGTAAGGCTATACGCCAACCCCATGTCCTTGGCCTATTGCTGACAGGGTTCCCCTAGTTATTGTACGATTGGTGGCAGGGATGCTATACCATCTACATGCCCTGTTGCTAGACCCGCAGAATTTTGACCGTGCGTTTCAAGAAGGCTGGGGTATATACCGTGCTGCTCGCTCCCAAAGCCAGTTGGAGCAACAGAGGCACTCGGTAAGTTTTCGGTATCTTCCAGAAAAGCCTTGAAGAAGCTGATGTTGTTTCTTAAAGGTGTTGTGGTTCTGGTACGCTGGGCGCAGGCGTACTCCCAATCATTTGGATAACATACTGTAGGAAACGACATACTCGAGCATCGGCAAAAATCCGTTTTCTTGGATGCTTTGATACCATGAAAGCTTTCGATGACAACGACCTCAATGGCGTCGCCCTCCAGAGCAATGTGCTTCACGTCCGCCACGCTCTAGCTTTACCCGAAAGAGCGACAGCCCTGAGTCCCGAGCGGTTTCATGTAGCCACTCAGCCTACACACGATCACACAGTACTCTCTTACCAGGAGGCCTGGTTCTAGGGACCCACGGTAACATGGGAGGTGCTCACACACAAGACGGGTTGGTCCCCTGGCCGCTCCGATAGATGCTGTCCGAAGCGCGAAAACATGGTCTCTATCTCCAATTCTCTGATCGCGATGTCCCCGGTATTGAAGACCCCCGACAGCTTGTTTTCCCCGACGGAACAGGAACGCAGACACTGAGATGTATCAACGGGATAAGTGTGGACTTTTGGGATATCACGAGCGTTATGTGCAGGGAAGGCCGTCGGAAAGAACTTGCGCCGAGCAAAATTGCCACATTTGGCTCAGCGGATCGAGTGTTGTTCGCGGAGGGCAAGCTCGCCGGCCAAATCAGGAACGGTAAGATCCGGATAGTGTATCGCGAATGTACGTCACTGATTTGATCAGCTCCAGTGGGAGCATTCATTCACCCATCGGTCTTCTTCATGGACGGCTGTAGCTATAGCATAATCCGGACAATCAATGAGTCGTCGATAGCTGCAGCCATCCAGAAAGAAATCTCCTTCATGGACAATACGTCTCAGAGGTACCTCGATATCACTGAACACAGCGAATTGATCAGTCGACCACTGGAAGCGCGCGTCCTTGTTTGCGGTCCCACGAAGGCAGGCAAAGGGACCCTGATCAATCAAGTCCTGGGAAGGGAAGTGGGGAGCAAATTCTGTCTCTCTAGGATGCGACACCTCAGAACTGATTACTCCAGGCGAACGTGGTTCACGAGAATACACCTGGGCCCGCCGACATCGAGACAGCACGGACGGCAGAGGGGCCTCCGTACAAATTCCATGATTCACGAGGTTTCGATAGAAGTGAGCGTCACGAGGAGGTTCGAGGCCGTCGATCAATTTGTGGAGAAACGTGGCCTACGCCGAATTTAACGAGCAGTTGCACTGCATTTGGTGTGTATCTAAAAATGTGTCCTTTTAGAAGAATTGGGCGCTTTTCTGACCAGAGTCTGCAGTATTTCTGGCAAGCCAGGACTGATAATGCAATTCAGCCCGCCGACCTCGCAATCATGAATCTCGGAGGCCTCGGAGGAGTGCCGGTCATTTTGGTTTTCACAAAATTGGATTCATTAATATCAACCGTCGAAGAGGCGACCCATCAAGCATGGAGGCGAGATCAGCAGAACCCGGTATTCCGCCAAGAGCGACGGATAGAGAGGCTACCAACAGATGCTCAAGATGAAATAAGTCGTCAAGCAAGAGACGTGGCCGAGGCACAAGATCGCCTCATACAAGCCTGGAGAAGTCATCCAGGGATGAGAGATCGATAGTTCCAGCACATATTCGTCAGCGACAAACTAGGTAAGCAAAACCTTGTATAGAAATGTGTATTGAGGTCGCTTGGACCAGAAGAATCTCTCATGCTGAGCCTTCGGATCACGCAGACTCCATCGAGAAGTTAAAAGCCCTGTCCCAAGAGGCAATGCGAGGAGACGCAATTGCGTGAATACACGCTAAAGCCCAGATGCTAGACGTGGATGCGAAAATTGAGGCTTCGGTGGCGAACATTGCCAGAATGTTCACGAGTCTCCGGCCTTCGGTAGACACCAGGAAGGATAGAGTTGTCCGTCAGATGGAGAACCACGTCGCGAGAAACATCTGTGAGACATTCCAATATCAAGGCCTCCCTGCACAGACGGCCGCAAACCAAGATCAGCACAACTTTGAAGGAGGAGGAGGAGGAGGAGGAGGAGACAGTCGTTGTGGAAAAATTCCATACAAGAGGAAAGCCCCAGGGATTGCCCCGACTAGTTAAACAACAGGTCCTCGGGCTTTTCGGGTATTGAAGTTGTTAGATGAGGCGACGGATCCATGGAGGGAGCACGTCGTGGCAGGGAAGCCACTTGTTGTGGTGCAGGCGTGGGTGATAGCAAAAGGGATGTTGAAGGAGCTACGCTAGGGTTGAAGTTCAGACAAGAGTGTGCTGGTGGTCGCGTGTCCTATGGCTGTCATATACATCATACTCATGCCATGGCCGCTTTTTTATTACCAGTAGTATAGAGTAATAGTGGCAGAGTCGCTTGTCGGCCCAGCGACACTATCCCGGAAGAGAGATCTTGGCAGCGCTGCTTTTGAGTGATACGAGGCTCCCTTATCACATTTCTGGTGCAAGGCTGAAGACAAAAACCGCGAGTACTGTAACAATGTCCATGCGGCGACGGTGAGATTTAATTCTCTCCTTCTCAATTGAGATTTCTTCTTGGCAAGGTATAATATGCCTGCAAATTCAACTATCTCAGATCAGAATCCTCCACTCCGTCGCCTATGCTGATGTAATTGCCGTCAAAATCGCTCAGGGCGGCGGGACCTCGATCCCAATTTGGAGATCTAATATTTTTCTCTTGCTGTTGCTTCCGAACTTCAGCCGTAGGGCACGCATCTTGACATCAAAGGAGGCTATCGACAGAAAGCAATCTGTTGCCCAATGCACGCTCTCTCTTCTGATTACACTCTTTGACCTACTGAAATGGCTTTCGTTGAACCACTACAAGTGACTAGATGAATATCCGCCGCTCATGTATCCACCCTCACCTAGACTCCCAAGCCTCCGGGGAGATCCTTCACGTTTCTTCATAACCCTGTGAACAAGTCACCACCATGTCCGCGGCAGCTGGCACTGTTCGAGCTGCACCGGCCTTTCTCACTCGTTCTTTGATATTCACTCCTTCACACATAAACCACCGTGCGGGCAAATCCTCTCGTCACGATCCAGCCCTTGCTTACCGTGTCTTTCTAGACCTCCAACGAAATATCCGACGGGGCCTCGATCCTTACAGATTCAACACCAGGAGTCTGTGCTCATCGCCGCGCCGTGCAGCCGCCGTCCCTGCCCCGACTCCTGGCATGTCTAACTCCGCAATCCCTCACATTTCACTACACATCGCGGCGTCTTCGAGCGGGAAAGGCCGCAAATACCGCCCGGAACTGAGCACTTACGAGTACGTTCCGAGTGATGACGACGCACTCGGCCTTCAACGTGGTTCAACGCTCGAAGAGAAGAGAATCCGGCGCCCAGACAGTGGACAAGACGCATACTTTGTTGCCTGTGTTGGAAAGGACCCGAACACGATAGCTTTCGCAATAGCGGATGGCGTTGGTGGATGGTCCGAGCATGGAATCGACCCAGCTGACTTCTCCCATGGCTTATGCAGCTACATGGCAGAGACCACGCTCTCTTGGTCATCCGAAGAGCGGCTTGGTCCCAAACAACTCCTCGAGATAGGGTATAACAAAACAATTAGCGATCCTGCAATCCACGCAGGAGGAACAACCGCATGTGTTGCGGTGACAGAAGGAGACGGTCGCATGCGGATCGCAAATCTAGGCGACTCGGGTTTCCTACAGCTGCGATTGGGCGCCGTGCATCACTATTCCAACCCGCAGACACATGCTTTCAATACGCCCTACCAGATGAGCCTCACTCCGCCCGATATTCTTGCCCAGGCCATGATCTTCGGTGGCTTGCCCCTAAACGACAAACCTGACCGTGCCGATCTAGCAGACCATATGCTTCGGCACGGTGACGTCCTTGTCCTGGCGACCGACGGTGTCTGGGACAACCTCAACTCCCAAGACATATTGTCCGTCGTGTCTCTGCACATGCGCACGACTGGCGCCTGGTTGAGGTCCGAGGACCAAGGGTACATCGTTTCGCCCGTCCTCTCGGAGCTCGTGGACAAGACCTTGGGACCTCACAAACATAGGCTTCGAATCTCGGACACGGTCGACAGTTCTGCCCAACAACTCCCTCTCGCGACGGGCACCTTACAGAGCGTGTTAGCGGCGGCAATTGTCGGCGAAGCGAAGAGCGCCAGCCTCAGCACAAAGCGAGATGGCCCATTTGCCAAGGAGATGCAGAAGCAGTTCCCCTACGACCCTTGGCATGGCGGCAAGGTGGACGACATCGCGGTCCTGGTGGTCGTAGCCGTGGATGAGAATAAGGCCAAAGAGGACACACAAAAGCTGAAAGCGAAGCTATGAGCAATCTTCTTCCTACAAGCAGAGCGCACTCCCCATGGCCCCTAGGCCCGAGCGACCAGTTTTGGACAAACTCGCACTCCGACTCCGTCAAGCCGCTGCCCACCCAACACCTACAAACTCCCACCTTGTCCACCCTTTCTCCCATCAGGCAATATATCTCAGCAGCTTACTTGCTTATCCTATCCCACCAGCTCCATCTGGAGCCTTCGCGCCTACGGATATATGTTGGAGGGAAATACAGCACAACACTTCGTACAAAATTCGACCTCGGCCTCAACCCCAACCACAACCACGACCTCGATATTTCTACACACGAAGAACCTGGGAATCACAACGAGACCCCCAAATGATGACGATCACGACAGTGTATAACTAGAAAGTGCCCTAGGAAGTTTGTGTCCCAGACGAGAAAGAAATACAGACCCTCCCCCCAACCCTGCTTTTGATCACTCACACTGTACCGTGCCGCATCCTTCCAACGGGGTTTTTTGCTGATGCAGCTCATTACCTTTGTTCGTCACCGCTTTTATTGAGACGGCACTGAGAGAGACAGGGGACGGGAGAGAGCGGCGAGAGGAAGAGAGGAAGAGAAGAAGAGAGAGGAGGGTCTCAGTATTCAAAATTTGGTTCGATATCAATATGTCTTATATGTCTTAGTTACCTAGATAGAGATAGAACAGTGATACCCGCATCGCACCGCATCGCCTCGCATTGCATATATTAATGAATAAATTAAAAACACAGTGTTTCCTTTCGGTGTCGATGTGATTTGCAATTTCAGTGTTCAATCTCAATCTCAGTTTCTAACTCCTGATTCGGTTTTTGCTTTTTATATTCGTAACGTATTCAATAGTACCTCTAGCTTGCTCGGCACGATAAGGAAGTGGTCTGCGCCTGCATACCTACATATGTACCTACCTAAGTACATACCTAGTCAAACGACTTTGGGTCGACAAGACAATCTGATCTGAAGCCCTCACTCATAACCAATGCGATTGATTGAATCCAGATTTCGCATGCTCCTCGACGGCCACCAAATAGTATGTAGAAAAAAAATCCCCTCCACTCAACTCTCAATTCAATTTGTATTGTACCGGTTGCGTTCGTGCATCGTGCACCATCGTCGTCACCGTTGTCGTCGCCACGAGAAGCCGCCGGACCTTGTCCTCCCCCGTCCACTGACCTCGACTTGCTCAAACATCTTCAAGGAAAAGAAAACAAGGCAATGCAGATCCCAGATCCCAATATAATGCAAACGAGTCATCATTTTGGATACGCTTACCATCCCTTCCAATTCGTCGTGGCATCCATCCCGCTAGACAGACACGCTTCCCTCTCATTCGTTATGAAATAATCCCATTTGGCATCACTCCTTCAAGCGTTGGGTCTCACTCGAATGCCCACGTTAAATCCCAGAGGCTTCCTGAGAAAGCCTTCCCTCGTCTGCAACGGACCCTGGTGCTCGTCTCTGAACTCGAAATTCCTGAACACCGTCGCGACCATGCATTTCAATTCCATTTCGGCGACATTCCTGCCGACGCACGCCCTGGGCCCTACCGAAAAGGGGATGAAGGCCTCCTTTTGTCGCGGCGTGAGTCGTCCGTCAGACCAGCGCTCGGGGACGAATTCGTCGGCATCAGCACCCCAGATTTCCTTGGAGTGGTGGATCGTGTATGAGGGGACGGACAGGGCGGTGCCGGGGGGGAAAGTGTAGCCCAGAATTTCGACGGGCTTGGGATTTGGGTTGTCTGGTGTTGGCATGGGGGTGAGACGGGGGAGTCCGAGCGAGGACGTGGAGTGGATGCGCATGGTTTCGCTGATGACCCATTGCACATACTGCAGGTCTCTAACCTGCTCGTATTGCGGAACGCCGGGCCCAATGTTTGCATCAAGTTCTTTTTGTAATTTCTCGAGGACACCCGGGGTGCGTACGACGTAGTACAAGATTGCGCAAGCGGTGTTGGACGTGGTGTCGGATCCCGCAATCAGTTGCGTGAGTGCCTCGGCGGTGAGTTCTTCGCGGCCGAGTTTTTCGCCATTAGCGTCTTTACCTTCCATAAGACGAGCGAGGAGGTCGACTCGGTCGGTGTTGGGATTCTCTAGGCGTTGCTTGACGCGGGCGATGGCGATGCCTGCGAGGTTTTCCACGGCTTCAACGCCTTGGCTGAAGAAGGGGTCAGGGAGGTATTTGGCATAGGGTTTCAATTGTGGCAGACAGCCCAAGGTGCCCGATACCTCACCTCGACGGTTCAAGACTTCAATTGCAGGTGCAGAGGTGGGCGGAGCGTCCGGGGACTTGCGGATCTCTGCAATATCCTTCTCCTTTTCCAGCATGCCAAATGGCTGTCCAAAGGCAAGGTCGCCGATGATATCGAAGGCGAGGTAGTTGAACCAGTGCAAGGAATCAATCGATGCATAGCCGGTTTGCGGGTTCTTCCTGCTGTTGGAAAGGTTTTTCCACTTTTGCACAAACAGTTCCAAGTTGGCATGGATGTACTGTTCGAATTGGCCGATTGACTTGGCGGAGAAGGTGTGTGAGACAACTTTGCGCTTGCGGGTGTGTTCTGCTCTGTCGCGGGTGTTGAACAAGCCGCGGCGGATGGAGACGAAGGCGTCATAGTATTCACTTCAAATTGGGCAGTTAGGCTTGAATTGAACCACAGGAGAAGGGCAAATTAATTGAGGCTGTTAGTCATTGTTGACTTACCTCTTGAGGAATCCATTGCCATGTCCATAGATGGTGTTGATGGCGGCGTCGTCGGCGATCGAGACATGGTTCGGCTGAATGCGCACGACTTTGCCGTATTTCTTGTGCAGGTCGTCGACTACTTTGTATCTCCGTCCCCGCCGTGCCTGGTACAGCAACCATAAATTTGAAAGGGCGGCTGGGAGAGGGCCAGGGACCTTCAAGAGAGACCAATTCCGCAGATATGGCAGGAGGTAGTAGAGGACTGGGACGAGAAGGAGCGCCCATGGCGAGATGAACGAGGTTACAAACATGCTGAGGTTGAGTGTCCGAGTGGCTCGAATGTCTAACTGCGTTGAATATGATCTGGATTCTGAGAGATGGTTTCCCGTTCAAACGAGACGGTGACTGACTGATGTTGGGTCGTCTTGAGCTAGCAGCGAAGAGCGCACAAGGTTATATATATAACTCGGGGTCGTGACGCTGAGAGTACGATGGGGGGTCTAGAGTCAATGACTGAGACCGAAGAGCATACTGCGAACAGTCTGAGAAGGGCAAGGAAGGGTATTGGTGCCCACACAGTGTAGCGAGTCGGCGGCGACTCTAGATGGCGGCGAAGGTTGACGGCTCGAAGATGCAGAGGTCGGAAGTTGAAGTCGGGAAGTGAAAGCTGAGAACTGCCTCCAACTGATTGGATAGAACATCTTAAGTAATGGATCGTAGTGCTTAGCCGCTTAGCATCAATGCCTAGAAGTACCCCGCCATCCTTCCGCCTCACTGGGGCCTAGTGGTTCCCTGGCCTACCCCCCACCCCTACTGCCCCTATCGCCCTTGTTGCCCTCCCCAACTCTTAGGCGTCGATGCTCGTTTAACAGAACTACTTGCAATACTTCCCTTGGAAAAAGTTCGCATCCGATGGCATACCCCGTCCCCTCCCCTCAACGAATGGCTGGTCTTATCCAACCTCATCTTTGCCCCGATATTTCGGATGCAAGTCCCACGGCTCGTTCGGACATGAGGCGAAGGTGTGGCGTCACTTCTTTCAAAAGGCCTCTCCCGCTCTTGCCTTGCCCGCCATAATGTGCATACCGTGTTTCATATCCTTCCATCTGCTCCGACCGATGTGGTCAAGCGTACTGCTTCCTCGGCATCAAGCAACCGTCGATGCACATGAACCCATCAAAACGACATTGGCCGAGCGACTGACATTGTACGGTCTCTCATCGTGCTGAAGAGCCTTGCGAGATATTGCCGTGCCATGTGCGTTTAAACTGCCGGTGCCTGTCCTGGAAGAGCGGGAGTAAGATGTCAGATCTAGACTATCAGTGGACCATGCCCTCTGCCGCAAGCTCCTACATCATATCAGTCAGCATACTGTTCCGGAAAGTGAATGCCCATATTGTTTCGCGTCTTACCGGGAAACTCTCGCTAATCCCAGCGGCGCATCGCTCCACGTCTTCCACCAGACCTTGCACCCCTTGGTCCCATTCTCGAAGATCACGCAACGGCCCTCTCAGCTCAACACCAGGAACGGTTTCGAAATTGATGATGCCAGCTATTTGATCAATTTCGCCCCTCAGCCTACCCTGCTCCATCATTTTGGCGGCGTAATCTTCGGCTTTTTCAGCGGCAGTCTCTTCCTTACCATCCTTGAGGCCGAGTAGCTGTGCGAGCGCCGCCGTGGTAATATTGTTGTAGAGCCGGCTGGTAGCAAGAAGGTTATGCTCAATGACAGCTTTGCTCAAGACAGTACTGCTATCGGCGGTTTTGGCGAGCTGATGGGGTGCCAATGTTGATGCAAAGGCTTCCACTTCAGTCGCTGACAACAACCGATCCAAGAACATGTTCTCGAGAATGCCGTACTCCTCTGTCTCGGGCGATCTCTCATCCTTGTACAGCTTGGCAAGAGTCCGGCTCCTTTGGGGTCCGGCAGGGGCAAGGATAGCAGTTTTGATTGCAGCAGACAAAGCCCGTCGTTTTTCCTCGTCATCGATCATGGTGTTGAAAGACACATTGAGGTACTCGGTTGACGCGTTAAGGAAATCTCTGCGAGAGTCCAAAATACGAGCCTGGGACAACTGGTAGTGCAACCTCAAGTCAGGGGCATCCTTCAAAACTTGAGCTGCAGCGGCTGAGTTCTTGATCTTGTTCAGCGCCGTCTCTGCTGCCACAGTGTCATCATCTTCCAAATAATATCGTACAATACGAATCCATATTTCCACCTTGGCTCGATCAGAGACCTGACGTTGAGTGGTGTCGAGGTGAACACCTTGCAATGCTTTTGCAGCCGCAGTGTATTCTTCCTCTGCTTCGTATCCTTTTGCTAATATCTCTCTGACTCTTGCATCCTGCTCTTCATAAGATGCTAACTGGGGCTGTAAAGCTTCAGTGACATGTGACCCAACCTTGATCTGGACCTCAGACGGAGCTGATGCGAGACAATCGATGAGCGTTGTCACGAGAGGTCGAATAGAAATGATCCCGAGAGCAGAGGAGAGCAATGAGTCGAAGTAGGCATTCAAGTCTGCGCTGTATGCTTCAGCCGATGTTGACGGCGCGCTCGTCAGTTGGGCGAGAAGGTCACTGTATTTTTGATGTCTGGACGCAGTAGGACTTGCCGCAATCGACTGCAGAGCTGCGGTGAGTTTCGCAGAGACCATCTTCGCAGGAAGATCTACCGTCTGAAGCGGACGAGATTAGTCCTCGACGATGTAACAGGAAGCTCAAAAGAAGGCACCGACTGTTGAAGTCACAGAGGAAGTGGCAGTTGAACGCCGACGCGTAGTCCTTCAATTCATGGCTCGTCACGTGATCCTTATCGATAAGGCGTGTTCCACATCCATAGGGCTTGGCGGCGAAACAGCCTTCCTTTCCGCTTCTCCTCAGACTGATATACGAGGCATGACATTCCTTTGGGCTTCCTTCTCTGGTCACCGGCGTAACCATCTTTCCGCTCGCCGTTGTCTTGCGGCCGACTATACGGGTTTCCTCTTTTGGACTGCTTATGGCTGTCCTAGTGTAACCATTTTGTGACCCGGTAGGCGCATCAATGCTGACTACAGATGATTGCAAACGCGTCCCGACAGCACAGGGCTGAGAAATTTTCCCATGCCACCGCTTGGCGGAATGACATTGCATCTGGCTGGAACCAGCACACTTTTTTGATGTCTATCTTATGGTAAGTTGTAATGAAACACGATTGACTACAAAGGAACCGCACCTATTTAATGCAGTATGAGGTTGAGAACGTTGAGAGCCACATTTTGGGAGATCCAGGCTTTGGGTAGCCCACCAACGGCCACAATGTGCGTTCCGAGATCAAGCTCGTTTCCAGAATCGTCAGCCAATATGGCCAAACAGGCTCCGCGAGTACAATCCTGAGATTTGCCACCAGCCCAGTTCCGTTCCAGTGAGATTCGTCTGGACCGGCGGTAAGCCCGGGTCCGGTGGAGCGGCTCCGTGATCAGGCTGCGTATGGCCAAGGACATCAAGCGCATAACCCCGAAAAAAGTCCTTTACTTTTCCCCGATCTATTACAATTTACTGGAGCCGCGTTCCCCCTAGAGAAAGAACAGCGCAGGCCAGGAAGCTCAGAGTGCTTGCTAGTGAATGTCTAGTGGTGACCGATGGAAAAGCCACTCTAACCCGCGTAGTGGCTTTTTCATGCGCATTCATGCACGTTCGTGCTGCTCGTGTCAGTATAGGTAGGATTCCTGAAGCAAAAGGAGATATAAAGCAGAAACGATATCTGCAAAAGACTCAGAAGCGCCGACACAGTCTTTCCTGATCAACCCTACAGAGAGAAAGCACTTGACAGCTCCTTCTTAACCGAAATGGTTCTCTCTTCAGACGAATACAACGGCAAACTCTACATCAACGGTGCCTTCAGCTCAGCGCAAGGCTCCGAACGCCTCACCCTCACCAATCCTTGGGATGAATCTGTTGTCGCGGAAGATATCCATGTCACCAACAGTGTAGACATTGATGCCGCAGTCGCGGCCTCCGTCGCGGCGTGAAGAAGGCACCATGGAAGGAATTCTCGGGCGCCCAACGAGCGGGATGTATGCTCAAATTTGTAGACCTGGTGGAGCAAAATATCGACAAACTTGCTCGTCTGGAGTATCTGCCGACAGGTCGCCAACTTTCTATGATCAAGCACTTTGACCTCCCCAACATAGTCTCTGTCTACCGCTACTATGCTAATTAGGCAGACAAAAAATCCCGGCAAGACGTTCTCTGAGGACAACGGCATGTATAAGATCGTTCGCGACGAACCAGTGGGCGTGTGCGCGGGGATTGTCTCCTGGAATGCGACCTTCCTCTATGTCGGCTGGAAGATAGCACCAGCTCTGGCTGCAGGCTGTTCGTTCATTTTCAAGTCGTCGGAAAAATCACCGTTGGGAGTTCTTGGTCTTGCCCCTCTCTACATAGAAGCCGGCTTTCAAGACGGTGTTGTTCAATTCGTGACTGGGGAGCGAAAGACTGGCGCCCTGCTAGCCTCCCATATGGACATCTCAAAGATCAGCTTCACCGGCTCCGTTGGGGCCGGCAAGGCTGTGCAACAAGCCGCATTGAAATAGAACATGAAGCGAGTAACCCTGGAACTTGGCGGCAAGTCACCAGCTATTGTTTTCAGTGACGCACCGCTCGAGGCTGCGGTTGGAGGCGTGGGACAGGGTTTCCTCGTCAACTCTGGGCAGATTTGCGTAGCGGCATCCCGGGTCCTCGTCCAGGAGGACATTGCGCCCAAATCTGAAGAGGCCCTCAAGCAACAGTTCGAATCAGTTTCGGCTGGGATGGGCCCTAACCCACTCGAGCCAACTACCATGCATGGTCCTGTAGTCGACAAGGACCCAGTACGACCGTGTGATGGGATACATTGACATCGGCAAGGACGATGCTCAATTACTTACAGTCTGGAACGAGGAGATCTTCGGTCCGGTCATGAGCGTCAAAACGTTCAAGACGGAAGAGGAGGCCATTGAGTTGGTGCATGAGTCGACCTATGGGCTGACATGTATGTCGCATTCCCCTATGTTCTTTTCACCCCTTCTCGTGCTTCCTCCCATGGCCTTTGTGCCTTCCCTTGGTCTCTACCGACAGTCCGTCTCTCCTTGTCGGAAAACTGATACGTTCCCAACAGCGCCAATCTACGCCACATCCCTCACGCGTGGCCTACGTGTCGCATCCGCAC
This sequence comes from Cladophialophora bantiana CBS 173.52, assembly GCF_000835475.1. Classification (NCBI taxonomy): domain Eukaryota; kingdom Fungi; phylum Ascomycota; class Eurotiomycetes; order Chaetothyriales; family Herpotrichiellaceae; genus Cladophialophora; species Cladophialophora bantiana. The sequence goes on from NW_015971597.1 coordinate 117,858, forward strand.
TCGAAACCGGCGGTGTCTCCATTAACAGCCTGTTCGTGCCTGAGATCCAATCCCCCTTTGGCGGCGTCAAGCAATCCGGCACCGGCCGGGAGCTGGGCAAAGAAGGGCTCAAGGTATACCTCGAGCCGAAGCAGATTAACATTAAGTAAGTTCCCATCCCCGTCCCGTTTCCCGATCTCTATCTTTCTCTCTGCTCGAGGCAAGAAACAACAGTTATCTTTCGAACCGGCTTCGGGCTTTTGATTGCCTTGCTTGTCAGAAGGAAATGTCTCGTTTCAGGCAAACTTCTTGACGCGTGGGTGGTGCATTTTAGCATGAAAGTATAATTCAACAGAACCAGACGTCAAAACTGAGCACGGGAAGATGAACGAGCACCGTGTCGACCTGAGTTGAGCGTGGCGGTTCAACCAGCCTCTAGCCTGGCAGGTACATTAGGTACATGATACCTAGGTAGGAATATCGTGATGGGCGGCTAGCAGGTAGGCAGGTAGGTAGCTGAAGAGGTCATGACGGCGATAAGTAAGTAGGAGTACAGGTATAGATAGATATAGCAGGGTCTAATAGAGAATGGTATAGTATTGTATGTATATGTTGTGGTGGCGAACAGAAACGGACTGCGTCTCTGCAATCGCGCTACATATATATACCTAAGTATATCTAAAACCCTACCTGCTTGCATGAACCCTAGCTTCCTTCCGCACAACCCCCTCTCCATCTATCTATATACACATGTGTCTTGGGTAGCTACTGCCGAGCGTGTCGTGCCCGAGCGACCGAGGAAGTAACTACCTCAAGAACCCATTCTCCTTCCTTCATCATGCCCCTTTCACGCCCCACGAAGCGGCAAGCCCAACTTCTCGTACGTGCTGTCAATCATCTCCATAACGCGGATGCTCTCGGCCATATCGACCCATGGGCCCTTGTATCCGGCCTCTCCGTCGCCCGCGCCCTCGCGGATCATGCGGGCAAACGCCTCCAGCTGCCAGCGGTATGTGGTCCACCAGGCCTGACCGCCGTCCAGCGTGAGTTCGCGGTCCCAGAGCGGGCCGCCTTTGAACTGCTTGAGAGTAAGGGGCTTCCTCTTAGTGGCGCCGCCGCGCTTGACGATCTCGTTTGTGGCCGGATCGCGCGTCACGGGCACGACGGCGATCTTGTGCGAGAGCCAGGGGCCCATGAAGTTCTCGTACACAATCTCGGCCTTGTCGCACTGGATCGTCACGCTTGGGACCCCGGCGGCCCAGATTTTGGGGATGATGCCGAAGAGTTTCGGCTGCGAGAGGTCTGCTGCCAGTGAAGCTTTGATTTCCGCGGGGGCGGTTGTCCTGCTGTCGCTTGCAGCGTACGGATTGGGGTCTTTGATCTTGAGCGTCGCGGTAATGGCCTCGTCGATCAACTTGTCCTTCTCATTCAACCGCGCCTTGGCGTCCACGACTTCGAACTCGAGGTTCGGGTCCGTGACGTCGCGGGCGGCAAAGTACGCAATGGCGCTGAAGACGTACGTGAGGTCCATACAACACCCGCCCGCAAGGTCGTATTTGAAGCGTATGTCGTCCTTGCCCAGCACGCCGCCGGGTAGGACGGCTCGGGCATCGACGGCGATGACGCGCCCGTAGTCACCGCTCAGGAGCAGCTGCTTGACAACGTGGGCACTGGGGTGAAAGCGCCAATGGAACGCTTCCAGCGCGACCTTGCCCGCCCGCGCGGCCGCGTCGCGGATCTCTCGCGCTTGCTGCGCATTGGAGGCGATGGGTTTCTCAATCAATACGTGCTTGCCCTTTTCGAGCGCTGCGAGCGTCCATTTGTGATGCAGCCCATTGGGCAACGGGATGTACACGGCATCAATGTCCTCGGCGTTGAGGAGCGATGCGTAAGAGCCGTAAGCTTTGCATTCGACCGGAAGGAACCGCTTGTGGCTTGCGATCTGGGCCTCTGCGCGCGATTTGTCCCGGGCAGCGAGACCCGTTATTACCGTCGATGGATGTGTCGCGACGGGATCCCAGATGGCGGTGTTGTTGATGGCGGCGGCGGAGAGGACGCCGAGCCGCAGAAGAGGCGGTTGCGAAGGAGGAGAAGGAGAAGAGACCGTTGATTGGACTGTTGTGAGTTTCTGGCTGAAGACGTCCTTCTTGACCGCGTTGACTTTGTTCCACCAGTTGTGGAAGGCAAGGAGGTACTAATTATGAGGGCCCAGTCAGTCAGTCCTGGATTCTCGATGCTTGGGTTTTCCCGGCTTTTGGATTCACAGGAAAACAATAACAAAGATGAAGGGGATCGAAGAGGGGTATGTAGCCTGAGCTTGCGTCTTGCAACACTGGTGTATAATATATCGCCGAGTGCCGCGAATGGTCGGTGTTGTTTCGACCTGGTAGAAATGGACAATACCTACGTCGACAGTCCAGGACATTGCGAGAATCACCCTGCGAGGTTTACTTCTTTTCACGACCGATGCCGAACAGTAAAGCTCGACTTACATGCCGCGGGTGTTGTACAGAACAGCTAGCAGGTCAGACGGGGAACCGGACATCGTCTCTATATTATACTCCGTAGTATTTATCTATTAACTAGGCAACCCGCCAAATAGAAGCAGTTAGCGCCTCGGTAGAAGTGTTACGTGCTTCGTAGCGCCTACAAAGCGCCGTGAGACCCTTGCGTGGAGCGTCTCTGGCGCTGGACCGCTCATGCATTTCCCTTAAACTTATATAAGTTGGTGGCGCGAGGACAACGAACAGATATATACATATGCAGTAGTAGGTTCTGCCAAGGTGAGTGGTTCCAAGACTGGTACGTACTTTTGATATGTACCAAGCTCCGCAATTTGGATGTGGGGACCCTTACCTGTTGATAAAGATACGGGAGAACTCATGTCCCGAATCATGCCGGGGCTTCAAACTGTGCATGAAAGCTCGAATATGCGGGCTCACAGCATGCATAAACGAAAAGAACACGCCGAGCACCAGGGAGCATAAGGTTATCTCGTATTGTACACAAAGAGGAGAGAAACACCAGTGGAGCAGTTTGAACAAGAACCTCTAAGCCTGGTCCAGTGACTGCGCCAGACACATCTCATAGTAGCGGCCTTTCAACTGCTGCAACTCCCTGTGTGTCCCCATCTCTGCTATCTTCCCATTCGAAATCACAAATATAACGTCAGCCTCGCGGATAGTCGACAGTCGGTGCGCCACGGCAATGGTCGTCCGAGCCATAGCGGCCTCGTCCAGTGCTGCTTGTACCAGCCGTTCCGACAATGTATCAAGTGCACTCGTGGCCTCGTCGAGCAAGAGGAGCTTAGGGTTCCGGATCAAAGCCCTCGCAATGGCGATGCGCTGTCTCTGCCCGCCGGACAACTGCGTCCCACGAGATCCGCATGGAGTGTCAAATCCCTCGGGAAGAGAAACCACAAAATCCAGTGCGTTCGCCTTACGACATGCCTCTTGAATTTGTTCCTCGGACGGCACGAAGTCAAGACCAAGGGAGACATTCTCTCTGACGGAGCCCTGGTATAAGGTGGGCTCCTGTTGCACGAGAGACATATGTCCACGGTAGAGCCGAGGCGACATGGCCGCAATGTCCTTGTGGGAGAAACAGATTCGACCCGAGGTTGGGTCATAAAACCTTTCGAGCAAGGCAACCAGAGTCGACTTGCCACAGCCTGATGCTCCCACAAAAGCAGCGAATTGTCCAGGCTTGATGCCCATAGAGATGCCTCGAATGACACGCGATGTTTCTCGTTGAGGGTAGCGGAACTCGATATCCTCGAGGTCAACGGGCCCATCCCCTTCGGGCCCGTTGGTTTTGTTGGCGTCCGTCTCTCTAATTGTTGGCTGCAATGTCCTCAGCCAGAGGATGTAGTTCGCTGCGCTCCGTGCTTTGGTGATGGACGTAGTGTATCCGAAGAATTCACCCGCGGCTTGGCCCGCAAAGAGCACGCCAGTAAAGATGACGTAGAATTGTTCCGTCGTGTACTCTCCTGATGCTAACAGTCGACTACCGTACCAGAAACCGAGTGCCATGGCCAGAAACACGATGGACTGTGACAGAGAAAACCAGAACATCGTCCACACCAATGCCCGGGTGGACTTCAGGACGATACTGCTGAGCATTTGTGAATATTCCTCGAGGACATGGGCCTCGAGCGCCAAGGAAGCCACGGTTCTGATGGATGAGACAGCTTCGTTGGCCAGCCCGGCACTTTCCGCAAACTCGTCGGAAACCCGAGACTCAAGCCTAGTCTCCAGTCGTATGCGAAGATAACCAGACAGAAGGAGTGGTGGGAGCGCTCCAAAGACCACCACCAGGCCCAGCTTCCAACCGCAAGCCAGAGCTAGTACGCTGCTAGACACGACGTTGACCAACACTATGAAGATGAGGAGGATGTTGGCTGAAATGAGCTCTTGTAGCTGAGTGGGAAGTGCGGAGAGTTTCGAGGTCAATGCGCCCGAGGTATTTGCCGGAAGGTCGAAGAACTCGATGTCCTGGTCGAGGACACGTTCGAACATTTCCGCGCGATAACGATGGGTGACGGTTTGTCCAATGATGTTACACAGCCAACCGATCGTGAAATAAGCCACCAAATTACCGAGCGCGACAACGAAGAACATTAATGAGTAGAAGTCTGCTCGGTCACGGGCTTCTTTGCCTGTCAATTGAAAGATAGTCAAAAGCCTTCCGAAGAGAAGGGCCTGAGCTGGAAACGTCGCTCCACCGATAAGACAAGCAAAAGTTGAGATCAAGAAGCACCAATATAAAGCCTTCTGCTCGTAGAACATGATGACAATGCATCGTAAGAGCGAGTAGCCAAGAGTTCCGACAGGCTTTGTCCCCTTTTCCACGTCCCCTCCCACGGAAGTTGCGACAGTGAGGGTCCGTTGGATCCCCAGTTGTTCACCTGTCGCATCAAGGATCTGCTTCTCACCGACAAGCTGGTTGGACTCTTCGTGTCCAACGGACCCAAGGTCCTGAGCTCGAACCAGCCCTGCGTAATGGCCGTTTAGATCGATCAATTCCAGGTGGGTACCCTGTTCGACTATGCGCCCATGGGACATGACGGCTATGTTGTCGGCGGTCTTCACAGTTGCTAATTTGTGTGCAATGACTAGCGTTGTCCGGTTCGCCGACACGCGATTTAGGGCATCTTGCACAAGTCTCTCAGCTCGAGGGTCGAGAGCACTTGTAGCTTCGTCAAGGAGAAGGATCTTTGGGTCTGAGACAATGCTGCGAGCAATGGCAATGCGCTGTCGTTGACCTCCACTTAGCGTCCCAGCCCGCTCTCCCACTTGGGTCTCATAGCCTTGGGGGAGTTCGTTGATGAACTCGTCCGCATTACTTGCTTTGCAGGCTTCTTGGACCAATTCCATTTGTTTCTCGTGGGGAAGATTTCGTTGCTCGTCGAGAAAGCCTTTGGCGACATTCTGAAACACAGTTCCGCGGAATAAGATTGGCTCTTGTTGTACAAGACGAATCCGGCTTCTCAACCATTTGACATTGTATTCGTCCAGGTCCAATCCATCAAGAGTAATACGGCCCGCGGTGGGAAGATACCACCTTTCAAGAAGTCCTACAAGTGTGCTTTTCCCACAGCCCGATGCTCCTACTAGAGCCGTGGTCTTTCCGGCAGGAATGGTTAAGGTGAATCCATGCAGGATCTGAGCGGATGGGCGGGAGGGGTAAGCAAAATCCAAGCCTGTGATTTCGATGTGGCCTCGGCATGAGGCTGGCCGTGCGCCAGCAGGGTCGAGAGGATCCAGAAGTGACGGTTTGTCTATAATGCTAAACAGTTCGGAAGCGGCAGAGGATGCGTTGGTGACAGCCTGGATTTGCGGCGCAATGCTTGAAATTGCTGTTGCAGCAATGGTCACGGAGAGCACAACTGTGAAGACCTTGCCGACGGTTTGAATTTCACCGTTCTGATACATTCTGAACCCTTGCCAGAACGACAGGGCAATAGCGGAGTAGACACAGAAATACTGAGTAGAGAAAAGGACACCATAGTTGGGAGACTTTTTCCCCCCTTCTTTATGAGCTTGTTGTAGAAAGTCGTCGTATCTCTGAACCATTTTCTTCTGCGCGTAGAAGGCATGGATTGTTCGAATAGACGACAATACTTCCTCAGCAAGGACGGCCGCTCGAGAGTAGATACGGAGGACTCTGGCCTCCTGAACTGCGTCGATAGCTATGCAGACCCCGGTGATGATGAAAATTGCAGGGATGACGGACATGGTGATTAAGGCCAGTTTCCACTGGGCAGCCAAGGCCACGATAAAGGAAGCAAAAAACATGGAAAGCGCTTGGATGACGAAGACCAGTTTCTCGGCGATCCCGGTCTGGATTCGATTGCCATTGGTGGTGACTTGGGTGGCAGTCGCTCCATTGGTTTGGCGGTCGAAATGCCAGATTTCCTGTCGAAGAGTAGATTCAAGAAATGCCTTGCGAAAAGCACGGGTTGTTCGTGTGGCGGAGATGCTGATAGTTCCTGTTGCTATATAGGTCACGCCGAACCTGCCAACGAAGAGGTAGATGAACCAAAGGACGAAATGGTCCACGTCGTCCCGGAACTGTTGTGGGGTTGATCTACCAGAGGCGAAGTTGTTGAACTTGGTGGTAAAAGTGCCAAAGACCAGAGACATAAAGGGAAGAGCTGCCCCCGAGGCGATGGCGCAAACACATGCTATGGCATTGAGGATCCAGTCATAGCGGTCGGCGTATTGGAAAATGCGAACATAGTCCTTGATGCCACCTTCAGGCTGCTTGTCAGCTTGATGTGAAGTTGGTGCGGCCCTGTCGAGGCTCGAAGTCGGTTTCTCTGACTCGCTGGTCATGTGGCTTGTTAAAACACCTTCAGGAATTCTGGACGGTGGGATTAATTGTTCAACTTCAAGCACCCTGTGGAGTATTTAAACTGCCCAGTGTAAATCCAGCGCGTAAATACCTTATAATGTTCAACGCCCTGTGGATCAGGGTGCAAGGAAATGGCATTGCCCAGAGTGCTGCCTGGAATTGAGTACCAGGCACGAGCATATAACTCCAGGGAAACATTGCAATGGATGCAAACTTCAAGCAGCCAAGGATGGACGAGCATCTTGGACGATGCCTAGCGGAAATTGAGCGACTGTGATAGGACGACAATACGCGAAAACGATAGTCGACGACATCAAGACTTCGAAGGTGGCTCGGTTGTGTTGTCGATGTCTCTGAGTCTCATGGCCCGCGGACGCCGCTCCGGTCCCAGTTCCGGACTCGGGTGCCGCCGTCGACATGTCCCTGTCGAAACCGGCAACACCACCAACAACCACGGCGACAAATACAAGGAGGAAACATGCCAAAAAAAGTTACTTTAATTTCATTTTCCACTCTGGTCCGCCAGGAGCACTCCATCATCCATGGGCAAGGTCCTTCTCCTCCTTTCCCATCTCCCATCGCCCGGATATCTCACCCAACCAGACTGGCTTTACAAAAGGAAAGCCTTCTCGAAATACCGAGAGTCCATTCCACACCCTCCAGCTCATTTAAATCTGCAAGGGGCACCTTCTCTTCTCCCCGGGTTTCAAATGACTCTTCAATCCATACAAAGTTCCGTTCCGCCCAAGGTAGTCCTTCGTAGCCATGTCCGTGAAAACCTCGAGTCCGAATCATAGATCAACTTTCACCTGCCAGGCCTGACCCAGGTTCACGTAGTGTGAGCGCGCTCCTCTGAAGACTCCATGACTCCCACTCGCTATGCCAATACAGACCACCCATGCAATTGACATCGCTATCAAAGATCTCAATCAACCAACTTTGACATATTCAGGAATCAAACTGAACAGAGACGAAATTCGGGGCCGTAGCGAGTCGTGAAGTTTTTTTTTTTGGGGGGGGGGGGGGGGGGGGGGGGGGGGGGGGGAGTTTAGGTTTTGGTTTTTGGGGATTTAGTCAAATCACCAAAACTAGATTCGATCCATCTGGACGGAAGCATTTTCACCCTCGTCGAATTCCTATCATCGCATGTCGGCCCTGCGTCAACTCGCACCGGTCTTCACTTTTTTAACATCTCCCTCTTTCTCCGGTAGATCAACGCTCCCCTTCCTCTTTTCTCCATTCGCTTGCTCGCTCGCAGCTTCTCGGGCCGCATCTCTACTTCCGAATCCTAATCCTCTGCCATCTGCAGGTGTTGGAAAGACAAGGGGGCTCGGTAAGACAGCAGACATTCGGTCCCACTCCGAAAAGAAATTGCTCGGACTCGGTAGAAGATCATTATTCATATACCGACTTGGTAACGCTGATATCGGCGTTTCAATCGTATTACGATTATCATTGTACGCATCTCGATTTGCATTCGAAGTAGGCGGTGGCGGGCGAGCAAAAGGATTTGGTGGTCCACTTGTTCCAGCTGACATCACCGCAGAAGCGCTCGGTGAAGGGGGAGGTAAGACGATATGATCACCGCCTCGGGCCGGATTCGCTGAGGGGTTCGCTGACTGTGATGGCGACCCTCCGGTGGCCGAATCGTTGTCTTCTGCTTCAGAGGGGATTTGAAGGTTCAACTTTGGTCGAGCACCAGATTTTGATCCCGACGTATTCGTTCTGGCAGGCGGAGCAAATTCGGGAACTGTCGTTTGCGGCCGGCCCGTTTGCGAACTGGGCCGAGGGATGGCTGAAGCCGTAGTACTTCGAGGCGGGGGTTTCAGATCGGGCGATTCTTCCTCTTTCTTTACTTGGGGTTTAGGATCTGGAGCACCGAAGAAATGCTGTGCCAAGACCGAGCCTCCCTCATCTATCGGGGTAAATATACTTCTCGACTTGGACGACAGATGCTTCGGTTGGGGTGGTGTGGCTTGCTCCGGTGGTCGGAGATTTAGCGATTCAGGTTGAGGCGAGACCCGGGCTTCGGCGTGGGGAGGAGGTTGTAGAGTAGGTTGTGAAACCGGAGGCGGCTGTGAATGTCGCCTCTGTTCCTGCAGGTATTGCTGATGCGCTTGTTGCATCTGCTGGTGGGACTGTGGAAGCGGTGGTGGAGGTTGTGGTTGTTGTTGCTGAGCCGGGGGAAACGTCTGAAATTGGGGTTGAGGTGAAGGTTGAGGAGGGACCGGAGGGGTCGCTTGGGGGTTATAGATGGGTGGATTTGGTACATAGGCAAACCCATTCTGCGGCGGAGGAGGAGTAGGATGAGGATGCTGCATAGGCACCAAGTTCGAACTCGTCCGGCGGATCATATTCTGCGAGGGCGGTCTCGATATCATATGAGGAGGTTGGGGGGTAGCATGTCGAGGCTGAAACATGCCATTGGGCATTGGAGGTGAGACAGAAGCCATGGGCTGTGGGATGTGAGCGAAGGAGTTGTGGTGCTGTAGTTGTGGAGGAAGGTGTTGAGGCGGCAGCGACTCTTCCCGGGCGTGCGCAGGCTGCTCTTCATCTTCATCCTCGTCGTCGTCATCCTCCCCACCCTTGTTTTTGAAATCGGCAGGGCCTTTGTGTTCGTGGGGTGCTCCATACTAAGATCACCGTGTCAGCAAAATAGTCATCCTCCCAAGAAATCTCGTTCAAGACTCTCGACCCACATATTGATATCTCCGCAGTGTTTCATTAATGTCGCCCGACGAGAACTCATAGAGCTTCTTGTTGTGACCAAAGATAATAACTGCGACGTCGACGGAACATAGGACAGAGAGCTCGTAGGCTTTTTTGAAGAGGCCGCCTTTGCGCTTGAGAAATGTCCTGCGCGGAGAATCAGCGGACCGAGTTATCAGCGACTATAGCAGTCACCGCGACTCACACTGAACGATTACGATCATCCTTGATGGCTCTGATCTCGATTTTCCTCCGACCCATGGCTGTTTATGTGTTTCTCGTGCTTCTCGTGTCTTGCATATGCCAAAGGCCCAGTTGCACCTCCCTGGTCCGGACTAGGGCGTGTTGTTTCAACAACAGGCCGCAGCAAGGCCTCTTTGTGGAGAAGAGAAATGAGCCACCGAGGAAGCCCCCAAGTCTGAATGAGGGAAATGTATATTGGACAAAGGAACACTCGAGGTGTCTTTGTTCCCGGTCGGCCGGTATGCAACTCACGAGGCGGCTGATGGATGCCGTTGAGTTGATGAGGACGGGGTTTGGAGTCGCTGTTTGGTCCCGGTCGCGACAATGAACAGAGAAGAGAGAACAAAGGGCGCAGAGGCGGCCGAGCACGTAACGGCAAAGGTTATTGTAACTCGAGAACTGGTGTGCTGTGGCTTGCTAATTGAGGCTCACACCGATTGCATCGTGTATTGGCTCGATGGCGTCTGTTAAGCGTGTAATGAATCGTGAGCGTGCAATGTGGATATGGGATGCTAAAGATAGAATGGAAGAAAGAAGGGTCGAAAAATCGGGCGAGGGAGAAAGTTGGGAGAGGAAGTGCGCAAGGTGCAGATGTGGGTTGCAGCTGTAGCCGAATGCCCGTTGCAGGTTGCCGACGCCTGCCTTGAGGATTTGGGGGTGGGTGGGATGGGGGGGGCAGAGGACACCCACCACTGGCGGCTCTCGGCGGCAATTTTCCTGGCTGGAGGTGCCCCGAGTGAAGTTAACAACCTGCCCTCCTGGGTTATGAATCTGGGCCACCAGGCTTGCTGGTTAGGTGCACCTGGGAATGGGCAAGCTTAGTGGCTGGCGAGGCCTAACCAGAAATCCCCGAAACTCAAGCGGCGAGGCTCGCTGCCTTGATGCCCCGTCACTCCGCTTGCGTCTGGCTTTAGGCGGCCTAACAAGTAGAGACCGTTCCAGCCAGGTGACGATGCCCAGCAGCGGAGAATTGTGCGTGCTGTGGGCGATGAAAGGCCCAAGAAGGCCCAAAAACAAGCCTTGTAGAATTCATTGGGCGTGGTCTCGCACCTAGAGAACCAGGTCTCGCTCTCTCATTTACCTGCAATCTCTGTTCCTAGCGACATGGCGCAGTCCTGACATTCACACTCCGCTTCATTGCTCGCACCCTCGGCGGATCCTCATCTCGACTGCTCTGGCTCCCGATGACAAGCTCCTCGCGTGGTTGGGAGAGAAGGCGACAGGTGGAAATCAGCAATAAGCGCCCGCACAATGGCGAGCTTGGTGCCTTCGCCTCTTGCACGCAGCAAAGGTGGTAAGCCCGGCCATCCACCACCGCAACCACCACAACCACCCAAGTGTTTCAAGACTTTCGGGGTCCATTTTCCATGCGGCTCTTCCTCGTCCTGCCCCGAGACTGACGGCGATTGGCTCGCTTGAATTACTCAGTCTCCTATTTTTAGAAGACCACGCGAGCACTTCTGCGTGTATCTTCTGCGTCCTGCAGATGCAGATGCACGGCGAGACGGATGGTAAATCCTTGCTTTGTTCGGAGATCCACCTACATACCGTGCACACCATCTGCTCTCCACGATTGACATTGTAGAAAGATGCCATTAACTCGTCTAGGTATGCCCGAAGCCCAGACGTGGCAACCAGCATTGACCGTTGGAGCATTGTCTACGTACCTTGCGAGGTAGACAGAGCCTGGCGATCTTTTCACACCTCAAGTCCTTCCCAGATCAGATTCAACTCCTGGAGGTTTCCAAGCTCATGCCAGGCCCAGAACTCTTCAATTCTAAGTTCTTGTATTCCCCCCACGTCCTCCATTGCAGAGTGGGATTCAGATAGCGACGAACAAACGATCTATAAGGAGCAATGGGCCGAATCAAAAACGAATGGAATCCTTCCACGTTGTGTCTGCGTTCTTGAACCGGATGGCTGTTGCCGTCCTGCAGGTTGGACCTTCTCGCCCGATCACTACGGGGTCGGCCTGACCGACCTGACTTGTTTGAGGCAGGCCTTGAATACTGGAGCTTGGTGCAATATGATGATAGCCTCGCTTACGTTCAGAATGTGTCTTCGGCCCCGGGGCCCCAACATGTCGGCGGCCCAAGCTTCCGTCGACTGCAAGGCCTGGTACTCGAGAAAGCTTCGCCTCGAATCCTTCATAATAGTCAGAAATAGTCAGAATCAAGCGGACCTATACGACGCCCGAGTTTTGATAACATGCCGATAACTGCCAGGACAGAAAGAGACAACATGGTTTGGGATTCCCGAGCTGTTTGAATTCAGTCGGTAATTGTCCACGCCGCCCTCCGATGCATGTATCTCACCACCTAGGGTTGGCGAGTCGAAATAGTATCTTTTGCATCCGCGTACTCGATGATCAAGGGTGCCATGTCGTCTATTGCTTCCACCTCGACATCCATCTCTGTTGCCCGCAAGCCAACCCTTTCATTCTCCTTATGCTCTTGACTACCTCTTTCCCCGTGTCGCTCAGTGAAGACCACCCAAGAAAGTCTTTCACCACATGTCTATGTCCTCAAACGCAAAACAATTTCAGAAGGGTTATTATATTTCCCATCTCATGTACCCACAACCAACTCTGTTGACGGGGAGAGAACAAAAGAAAAGAATGTGAAGGCTGTATTATAAATGTGCTGTCCCGCAGCCCAGGCGGATCATATTGCCAAACGCTCACACAAATGAGAAAGAAAAGGAAAGGAAGATAATCATCGGCGCAGAGAAACGCGGAAGTGGTATCTCGGACACACATAAGCTGTAACCCCGATTCCAACAGACACAACGCCTTGCTGTCTTTTCTGTGCAAAATTCGATCGCAAACGAGAGCAAAAGGAAAACTGTCGTCGGGGGTGACTGCACTATGTGCCTGCCGGGGATGTATATGCTGTATGCTGGTGCTAGTCAATTCCACCTCATGGTCGGGTCTATCGTCGACTGCCGTCCATGTTTCCGGTCAATTCAGCCACTCGCGCTTTGATTCGTGCAACCCGTGATTCGATCGCTATCGTTTGATCAGTACTAAACCTAACGACTACGCTCCAGGACTTACTCTCTTCTCCACTTGTTTCCCCGTCGTCAGTTCGTGTTTCGGTACGACTGCGTGACGTCTGCTCCTCTGACTGTCTTGCCGCTCGCTCGGCTGCGTTTCGTCGAATCTGAGCCCATCGGTCACCAGGAGTGACTTGTTGTGCGAGGGCGGGTCCATCATCCTCTTCTACCGAGCTCTCTGTTTGCTGGAATGACCGGCCAGAGTGAAGGCTGACAGGCCCGTGCGGAGGCTCCTCGATTGGCGTCAAAAAGTCTTCTCTTGGCGGGGTGTCCAGAGGAACGAAAGCCGGCTGATCAACCAAGGGTCCTTGATCAAACGTCGAGAATTCGCGATCAGCATGTTCACGCTCGTTTGTATCTACCCGAGAGAGCTGATCATATTCTTCATCGCGACGTGTTCGGGGTGGGGCAACAACTTCTTCGTATCCACCGTGTTCTGCGGGCGGCTCCGGTGTCGCTTCTCTTTGTATGGGGGCTGCTGTCTTTTGCGGCGTTTCTGGTGCTTCTTCCACACTCGGAGCTGAAGGTTGGGAAGCCTTGACGGTAGCAAGGCGATGGAAGTGTCCAGGACTCAGAGGGGGGGAGGTCGGACCTTCAGCGGGAAGGGCTGGTTTGCCCTCCAGAGCACGTCTAGCCGCAGCAACGGCAGGGTCCTCATCCACGTTCGATGGCGACTCGGGCGGTTCTGGAACTCTCGAGTCCCGTGACTTGGATCTCTTGGTCCCGAACAGACGTCGAATGCCGCTGGTCTTCTGCACGGGAGGGGGCCCTGTCGGAGTCTTCCCCCTCGTCTTTTTCTGCTCGGGAGAGCGACGTTGCTGGTCGAGGGATTTCCTCAATTTGGTTGGCTGAGGTTTCGCAGGCTGGGTCTCCACAACTTCCGGCGTTGCTGGAGGCAGGGGCACTTCTGCAGCCTCTGTCGTCGCTTCGGTTTGGACTGGATCGGTCGGTTCGGCGGGAATTTGAGCAGGCTCCACGACGACTGGTGGCGCTAGTGTAGGCTCTGTAGATTGAGATCTTGCAATAACAGCCGGACGCGTCGCTGTACTAGCCGGTGCTGGTGGAAGGTCTTTATTCTTGCTGACCACAGAAAGCGTCGAAGTTGACCTGCTAATTCCCAGGCCGTTTTGAGGCAAGTTCAACAGCTCACGCGAGCCCTTTCCAGCTAGTGAGTCGCCCAGATACTTAGCCCGGATGGCCTTTTTGTCGTACTGACTGGCCCATTGTAGTGCTGGCGAGGCTTCATCTTTGATCAAGGGCCCCAATGTAAAGATGCTGTTTGTCTTGGACGCTGCAGCGGGTTCTTGTATACGTCCACGACGAGTCGCTAGAGCAGCTTGCTCCTCCTTCTGCTCGGCCTCTTTTCTTCTAGTTAGCTCGGCTGCGGCTTTCTGGATTTTGGCATGTTGATCCGGCGCTAATGTGGCCCTATTGTTGGTTGTGAACTGTGTTTCTGGCGACAGAGGGCTCTTCTTTGAACCTGACCCTCTTCGAGTTATTCGGCCACGTTTGGTTGTAAATCCCAGGAATGTCTTTTTCTTCTCCGCAATATACGCTCCGGCAGCTGGCTCCGGTGCGGCGCCTTTGACCTGCTCCTCCATCACCATCCATTTGTCGTCTTGGAAAACGGTTTCAATCAGTGCGCACCGACCGAACACGGCTTTTCTCGAGGTTGGTTCTTCTGAAGCAAGACTACTGATCCAGACCCACCAGAAAGAATCATCCACATTGACCTTGGTAATGCTTGCTAACTCACCCGGATCAAGGTTCTGCTGGGTGTCAATGTTTCTCCGGTGTGACTGCGAACTCTGCCCTCTAGGCGCAGTCGTATTGATCGGAGGGAGAATTTTGTCTGGTGGAAGCAGAATAGGCGCAGGGGCTTTGTTGCCGTGCTCGTCGGCAAATCCAGACGACAGAAAATCAGCCCATGAGGGAGTAGTCGGTCGAGCCAGATCCTGATAACCTCCTCCCCGAGCTGAGGCGTGCAAAGGTCGTGTGGAGACAACCCGGCGGCCTAGCAGCCCGTCATCGTCATCTTCTTCATCCTCAAGAGAGCTGCCAAACCCGATGTCTTCGAATCGTGACCATGAAGGATCCGTTAAGCTCGTGGATGTTTTTGCATTCGAGACCTGGGACTGGTTCGCAGAAGAGATAGCTTTGAGCACACGGCGACATTCGTCAGTAAGGGCCTGCACGGGATCATCATAACTGGCGAACTGTTGTAGTCCTCGGTCATCGTCTCGATATTCAAAGTTCTTGGCGCGCCGCAATAAAGCGTACGGAGTTGGCGACACTACGTCGACGATCATGACAACCTTTGTCGTATCGTTCGACAACAGGCCATGCTTGGGAGGGTAGGTGGTCGAGTCTAGAAGTTGTTGAAGTGACCTTGGAAGGGTCAGAATTCCGCTTGCTTTGCCCGCGGCAGGGGACATGGATCGCAGATATGCGAAGAAGAGGTGAGCCGTTGCGTCGGCGGCACTGTGGAAGTCAGCAACAAGGTGTAGCGGTATTCGAGAGACTCTACACACGTTGACCATGATTGATACCCTGACTCGAAACCCTTTCCGGCATCGTAATGTTCGAACGCCCACCACCCGGCATATCTCGAAACCTTGTAGCCACCCAGTCCATTAGCCTTGCCATGTGCTGCAAGTGAGGCAAGAAGGTCGAAAAAGTCTTGTATGATTTGAAGACGGGCTGGCGACTCCACGCCAATTGGAATGAATGTACTGAACGCATCGCGCGCAAAGCCAGAGTCTGGATTCGTCAGTCTGTGTGACACGACGGATTGGCATATTGTCTGACCTTTTTCTCCGACTCGGAATGCTTCATAGACCTCCCAAGTTACAACGCCCCCAGGTAAGCGGGCCCAGCACCATTTCATAACACTTATCAGGACCTATGCAGTCGTCAGCAGAGTATCAATACTGATGTGATCCTTGCCGGCATACCATGACCTCCGTCATACGAAGCTCGGTTTCCAAAAAGGAGCCCCGTAGAGGCTCGCGATCGTGAGGTGGCAGAAAGAAATTGCGCACGAAAGTCCTTGCGGCGGAAGGGTCCGACGAGGGACGAAATGGTAGTAGTAAGAAGGGGATGTCGAGCGCTATGGTAGAGTAAGCATTGGCAGGTTCGTTAGTGACCGTGGCAACAGACCTCTCGACTTCAGCTCGGCGGTACACAGATGCAGCAGCTCAGACACCTCATCGGGATCGACCCTCGTGCGCGCCCATGCATCTGACCACTGAGGCTTCTTGTGCGTGTCTCCATTTGCGACAGGCGCCGCTGCCTTTTTGACCTGGCCATCCTTGCTCTTAAAGACCTTTGAGAAGAATGGCATGGTACCAATGTGTCAAAGATGGTAGAGAGTAGGTTCGTGGTTCCTTTTCATCTGCCCGACGACCATCAACTAATGACCCAGGCGGCGGAAATGGTGTTTGGAAAAGTGACAAATGCGCAAAATGTAAGTGACTAAGGACGAGAGATGGTAGGCGGGAAGATGGACAAAAGGTGACGACAAGGTGACAAGGCGAGTGGTAATGCCTCGCAGTCAGGCAAGTTGCATATGCAGGACTGAAGATGCGTAATTTCAGGGGGCTCTCGGCATTGGGCGAATCGGTGAGCGGCAAAGTCGAGGCACTCGGGTGGTTCAAGAATTTGGAATCCAACAGGGCGAGCGAATGTGAAGAAGCGGGAAGAAATAGGAGACGATGAGTAGTTGTTGTTGCTGCTGCTGCTGCTGCTGCTGCTGCTGCTGCGTTGTCCAGCGACCTGGCGGGCTGAAAAGTTGGTGTTTGGGTGGGAAACAACGAATTGAAAAGATTGGGCACGGGTTCAAAAGGTGAACGAAGAATGGCTCGAGCCCGTAACAGGCCGCAGTATCCCGCTATCGCCTGGGATGACTGACAGCCCTTTTTTTTCTTTGTGGGCGAAAGCGAGAAGCGAAACAAAAAAAGTGAAGAAATGTGATAACGCTGAGGATAGGAGGAATGGCTCGAAGCCTCACTGCTGGGGGAGCGCGACGTGTCGAGCCGTGACTTGAAAAAGCAGTTTAGAAGCGAGAATCCGGTTTAGTTGGGTTTGGGCTAGTTGGTGGCGCCCAAAATTCCAGGGACCACCCACTGCCATCCACTGCTGGGCACCACTGTCCAGTGTCCACGGTGCCCATGGAGCCAATTGCTGCCTACCTTTAGAGCCCCCCAATAGCGGTCCGAATCTTTAGGCTCATTAGGCTGTGGGGGGCTTGGGCTTACCTCAAACTTGGCCTTTGATGCCCTGTCCAAGCCTGTCTCAAACACCAATGAGACAAGTCCCGGCCTGCAGCTGATCAACGCCGCATGCCCTAGACCTGCCTTGACCTGGCCTTCTACCGAGTAGTCCAAACCCAACCCGCTTGTTCGGGTTAGGATCGTAAGCTATTTCTCCAGTCCGCCAATGCCCATTTGTCTTTTGCTTGAATGAGAGGCGACGCACCGCCTCGTGAGTCTCGAGTCAAGCGGGCAAGAGACTGCGCCAACTACACACCACCTATCAGATCAGCACCACGGAAGCCGCAAAGAACTCGATCGATGCCACGCAAGCAGCCAAGCCCGCACACAGAACATCGAGTGCTCGCTATCTCAAGCAGATTTGAACACAACAACAAGGACGGCGTACCTAGGTATATATGGGGTAGACAACAGATCGACGTCTATCTCCTCTCTGGTTACTGATATCATCCTGCAAAGCGACCCAAGTGCCGACCTGCATGCCACATTAGGGTGCCGTTGCATTTGACTTTGCGCAGGGACCCGTCATTAGGGTAACAGGCTCGTGCTAGGGCAGGATAGCGACAGCAACGGGCACCACGGTGGGACTTCGACTATTAAGATTGACCGGATGTCCTCTGTGTCGTAGATTGGCCCGAGATTCAACCAGTCTCGATCGTTCTGACCATCCTAGGACGCATCTCATGCCAGCAGGAGGAGCCATGAGGCAGCTTTTTATACTGCTCGACGTCCTCATGGGTTCGTGCATTCCCCCTGGATCTGTCTCCTTGCTTCAATTAGAGTATATCGAGTACGAGATGCCTGGAATGTCGCCCAGTTTCGCATGCCGCCGGCTAATTGCATGGGACTGGCTCATCACCATTAATTTCTCCTTTCACTACGTCAAAGTGTCACAGAGTATCGGACATTCCGTTCCGACAGCATGCTCAATTCGTAGCCTCGCTACTCGTGACTCTGTGAATTTTGGAGCGCATTGACCTCGTTAGCGCGCACCAACATCCACTCGAGAGCTTTGAGCCAAAAAGTCAAGTCATGACGTAACCAACTAATATTACCGAACAAACGACAGGCATGACCATTACGGCCTCTTCTATTGTGTGGATAGACCTACGAACCACATTTTGCCAGGGTAATTGACCTTATGAGATACTATCACTATATTCCAATACAAACTTGGACTCGTTTCCTAGCTGTGTAGCCCCTATTCAAGGACAGCCGATCCCAAGATGGTCAAAAGTAATGATGTGATCAAGTGAGTAGCTGATGCCATGTATCGTGCTTGAAGCCCCAGCTCAACATAAACAGGGACTTCAACGACACGTTCAATATGACTGCTGATGAGTTGGAGGAATGGCTCGAGGGGTCTGCTTCGCGCGAGCCGGGCTGGTCAAAGGACGATGACTCTGGCGACACCATTGGCCATGAAAGGTGAGTCGAGCCTTCCTAGGTTTAGATTAGATCTTGTATTGCCAAATCGCGAGCGCCGGTCCTTTCCAGGCCTATGAATGTTTATCAGAGCTATCCTGGCCGATAGTGGAAGGCAGATCGTTGAGATCTCGAGGAAGAATCCAGGCAAGGACCCCTCCAAGTATGATGAGCAAGACATTGCGCATATGAGGAAGGTCGCGGCCTATAACAAACGCCACCTTGCGCAGGAGGAAAAGACCGGGCAAGACAGTAACAGCAAAGCTTTCCGCAGTCTAAGGAACTGGGGTCACGATGCTCAGAAGCCGTGATCCAGGAGCTATCGCCGGTGAAAGGGCGGTTTTCCATCGCTGTTGATGCCAGACAACAGAGGTTCGATCTGCCTCCAACTCGGTTGTCCTCATGCGTGTGGAGGAAAAATGAAATCCTTCACAATGGGAGAACCCGCGTATTCCGGATTAAGCATAACACAATTGAGGAAATAAGCCAATCCTTCTCGCCTTTTCTCAAGAAACTTGGGCCGGAACTTGTAAATGGCGCTCTTTGGGGGAAGAGGTGGAAGTGACGACCTGGTTGACTGGGGAAAGGCTTTGACTAGTTTGGCTCGAAGTTCATCGAACTCGGAATATCGCTTTCGGATTGTCATGGGCCCTCCATCGAGAGTCTGGACATTAATGTTATATACCACATAGGCACCTACACCTGTTGGGTTCCCTTGAACAATGACATATTCATCGATGGTAATTGACTTGGCCCAGAGTGCTGCTCTGCTGGGCTCTCGGGACAAGGTATGATCCTCAAGAGCGATAGGAGGCGGTCGGGTGGAAGACAGCTCATCAAAGGACGGCTCTCTACTAGGTTGCCAGTACGGCGGAGGAGTAGATGAGCTTCGAGGCTGCTCGCCAGACGGTTCAGCGTGGTCAAACACGGGCGAAACGACGGAGCGTTGACGCTGTTGATCTGGGTCCAATGCGGCGATGGGAACGGAACGGAGATTCTCCATGCATGTGTCTGTACTCGGGACTCCGTACTTGCAGACCGATCTTAGGGGACACCTGAAGGGGGGATCTTAGCGTAGCCAGTTGCGAGCAACGGAGCATTAAGGTGAAGGATAGGATAGTCAAGCAGCGGGGTGTAACCGAGAAACAGATGGCCCCGCCTCCAGAGAGGACTTTGAGATGCAAGTATCGAGGGAAAGTTAAGGTGACGAGCTCAGCAGATGTTTCAGGAGGAAAAGAAAAATTGGTTGACTGAGGCCGAAAAACCCGCAGCTACCTAGAAAGATGGAGAAGGCACCAATGCAAGTGACAGGATTGAGCAAGGTGCTGGCACCATTGCTGTAGCGCCATCTTTGTTGTTGACCGCTAACCGTGTTTAGGCAGGAAAGGGAAGAGTGACGAGTGAAGGGGTGTGGGAGAATGGAAGACAGAGAACTGCGAGGACAGGTGTAGGTTATTAATAAGGTGTTCGTCGTAAAGCGCAGACTACGGGCTACTGATGTGCATCGCTCTCTGCGCTCCTCAACCTCGTCTCTTCACTCCTACCTTAAAGTAACCAGCTCTCACCACTGTCACCAGTGACCACCACCATACCACCATAGCGCTGGAATTGCGCGTCGTGGAGCCCCCGGAATTCAAGAACCCGTTTGCGATTGGGCAACATGCACCTTTGACCTTCGACAAGCTGCTTGACAGCTCCGCCGAACACCACGGACTTTCTGTCAACGCCTGAGACAGGTGAACCGGCTTCACAAATCAGACTTCACGCCGCACCCATCTGTGCCACAGTCATGCACTCGGGAACTTTCGTGCTGGGAGGCCACATGCAAAAGAGAAGGCGTTGAGATGGGCGTGATGGGCTAGAATCTCTTAGCCCTGGAGAAGATGGACCCGTTCTGAGCAGTGGTGGCGGAAGAGATCCTGCCAGCTGCATGGACCCCAGCGCGAGAACGGCGGCTCTCAACGCCATACCGAACAGGTCGTGGTGGTTGGATAGCGGCATACAAGGGCATACCACTCTCGCTCCCACCCTTCCACCCTTGCCTCCTCCGCCCTTTTTATGCCCTCGTCTGCTGCTGTTGCTTCTTCTCCTTCTCTCAAGCAAAAAACTTCTTCCTCTCGTTCTTCTCAGAAAACAGCAACATCTTTCTCTGACATTCGTTATTTCGTCCAGTCTTTACTTTGGCACTTTCCGGCAACGAACAACCTTGCATTGACATAGTAATCTACTGCTGCTACAAGCAAAACCAGTCTTCTTAATCACCATGCAACACGTTCTATTCACAGCTGCGCTGGCAGTCCTGGCCCGGTTGGCCATTACACAGACCATTGACCCGAACTCAGTGCCTTTGTCAACGAGACGTGAGTGGTCCACCCCGTTACCAACCCATATATTGCTATGTTGCTAATCGTAGTGGATAGAGTCATGGTGCGACTCACAGATAGCTCAATGCCCACTCATTTGTCTGCAAACGGCTGGCAATTCTGCGGCCACCTACGCAAACACCTGTGACCCTGTTGCCCTCACCTACTCTTGCATCTGCTCCAACGGGCTCGCTCCTAATGCCTCAGAATACTCTCAAACCCTCCCCTACTATATCTGCACGGAATACAACACCCAATGTCAGCAGGCTTGCGGCAACGACAACAGCTGCGCAGCTGCATGCGTGCAGAATCATCCATGTGGTGCCCTCAACCCGACAAGAGTGAACACAAGTACAATCACCACAATGCCAGCTACCTCAACGGTTGTGGGCTCGGCCGCTTCTACTGCCTCGGACGGGGTCATCTATACTGGCTTTGGGGGTGGTTCCGCTGCTACCACAACAGCTGCTTCAGGAGGAAACAGTGGCTCCGGAAGCTCTGCTGCGTCAAGACTCGTTGTCGATGTTGGGCAGATCTACGGTCTCGGTGTCGTCGCAGCTGGCATTTTTGTCGGCTTCAGCTTCATGCTTTGAGGTATTCTCATGGAAAGAGATTTTGGTCTAGTGGGAGTTTGGAAAATTATCTGTCCGGATAGCTGGACCCAGGCCGATAGTCTCGGTTGGAAATTTTGGTCGAAAAGTCAGTGGGAGCATTTTGGCAAAGGCGCTGTTATGGATGCTGTTGGATGGCATTGGTGCCGAGAAGCAGAGCATTATACTAGTAAAAAAGAGGCCACCATTGGTGTACCTCGAACAGCATAATACTAATCATAACGAAGCTTTGGCACTCAATGAATGGACTATGTTTCCGTGTTGCCCGGTCAACGCGTCGAAATACCGAAGTTTTTCCGCCGCCGCCAACGTGCCCCTTTCTAGCTTAATCCACAACTGCGGCGCGTCTTTACGACCAAATAAAGCGATTGCAACAGTAGTGACATCGATCATGCACTCGTCCGACAATATCAATACATAACGACAGTGGTCTTCATGGCTGCTTATATCTCGCCCACCCCGGCGGCATTGGCTTCCACCCTCAACAATTCTCGTCGACCGCACCGAACCACAACCCGACCCCCAACAACACGAGCTCAACCCGTACCATCTGCCGCGCCCGCCACCAGGCAACAGTTCGATCAGAGCATTACGGGCGACAGCTCCGATGATGAAGATCTTGCGCCCATTAAATTAAGTGCCGAGGCACAAGCTATACTGGGAGAAGACAATGAACAGCTAGGTCCTGAGAAGGAGAATATGGAACCAGCAGTACACAATGCAAAGCCGTCGAGCACAAGTTCCTCCAAAGCAAGAAGAAGCAGGGGAACACCTCTCGAAACGCTCAGGTCTTCAAGCCCACCTCAACAAAGAGATGGCAGTCCTGCGCCGCGGGTCATTCGAGTCACCTCAGGTTCTCGCCCTAGGCAGCCTGGTATCTTGGGCAGAGACGGGTCATTTATGTACAAAGTCCATGACAGGCCGACAGCGGGCGATCCTGCTGTACCGCAAGATTCAGAGACTCCGGCACCGCGAGTTCGACGCATCCGCATTAGCGACGCCAGACGGCTATCGAGATCTCCATTTAACGAAGCGGCAAAAGGGGAACAAGTCGAACAGCCACCTGAAACGTCGAAAAGGTCGGTGAGCCCGAAGTCTGGTGCATTGCGAGGCAGCCTCGAAGAGCAAAATGCTACGGCACCGTCGACAATTACCAGATCTCGGAAAGCCGACGAAAATGGTGCCCAGAGTACAATGCGAGTCCGGCGAATCGGAGGAGCGTTGCTTAACAAACCTGTAAGGAGAGGCATGATGCGTCGTCCCAGCGAAGACGAATATGGACATATGGAACACCAAGATCAGCTACGCCCCATCACGCCTGAGATGGAGACGGGTCGACGGGCGAAAGAGCCCGATTTGCCCGATTTACCCGACGACTTGCTTGCTCTGAGAGGCAGCCCTGAAGAGATCAAGCCGACTCGACCCTCCCCACTGAATACATCCCCCAAACAGAGCTGCGGAGCCCTCTCAAGAAATCCTTCGCCGCCAAGACCGGGATCAGCTCAGCAAGCGGAACCTACACTTGCTGTGCGAGGTTCTCAACCTTCTTCCAAGTCATCGAGCGCTCAAAGGAGACCTCTCTTCAAAATTCCACCTTTGCCAGCCCTTCCTTCGTCAGAAGACCAGGAGAACGAACCGCCTCCAACTTTTCGAAGGAGCAAACCGTCGGCCGCAATCTTGGACATTCACGAAGATGGTGCTGAATTGGACCAAAGGCCGGTTGAACCTGTATCATCAGGGCACGCTTCTCCGTCTCGACAGCCTCTTGCTCCGCGGTCGAATAATACGCCTCACCGCCCGGCGCCAGCTCCACCCCCAAAGATGTCGATCCTAGATACAGCGACGTCAAATGCGGGCTCTCGCAACAAGAGGTCTGTCCACTATGTCTTGAATGGAAAAACATATCGGCGACTAGATTGCATAGGCCGTGGCGGCTCGTCAAGAGTCTTCCGGATCATGGCAGAGAATTACAAGATCTTCGCTCTCAAAAGGGTCAATCTCGAGGAAGCCGACATGGCAGCAATTGTAGGCTACAAGGGTGAGATTGATTTACTGAAGAAGCTCGAAAACGTGGATCGCGTTATTAGACTTTACGATTATGAGATCAATGAAGAAAAGGGCGTGCTCAGCGTCATGATGGAGCTGGGCGAAACAGACTTCAACAAAATGCTGAACGAGCAACTCAAGACAGATAACGCCAAACTGGACATCACTTTCACCAGGCACTATTGGAAAGAAATGCTGGAATGTGTGCAGGCGGTGCATGATCACGACATTGTTCATTCAGACCTCAAACCGGCAAATTTTCTCCTTGTCAAGGGTCAACTGAAACTCATCGACTTTGGAATCGCCAACGCCATCCAAGGAAACACGGTCAATGTGCACCGAGAAAATCAAATTGGCACGCCCAATTACATGTCTCCAGAATCGCTGGTCTGTCATACACCCGCTGCAGGATCGCAGCAGCCTCCCGGCACGAAACTCCTCAAACTGGGTAAGCCCAGCGACGTTTGGAGCCTAGGATGCATCCTCTATCAAATGACCTACGGACAACCCCCGTTTGCACATATCCAAAAGCAATTCGAACGCATCATGTCCATCCCCAACCCGAAGGTCGAGATTTCCTTTCCTCCAACAGGGATCGGTGGGTCCGTGGTTCCCTTTGGACTCATCAAGACCTTGAAACGTTGCCTGACACGAGAACAATCCCTGAGACCCACCATCAAAGAGCTCTTATCCGAAACAGACCCTTTTTTGAACCCTGTGGCGATTTCGCCAGAGATGCTGGGCAGGGTTATCGGGAACGTTGTGGGTTACTGTCGACGAAGAGAGGAGGCGATGAAATCGAAGGGCGAGATTGTGTGTAAGGAGGGTGAGGACGTCAGTTGTCTGCCGAGTGATCAGGAGATGGTCGGTTGGCCCGGGGCGTTCTATGAGAAACTGAGGCAGGCAAATCTGGAGGGGACGGCGTGGTAGGTAGCATGTACTATCAGACGATAATGCGGAGGAAACAATGCGGGAGAGGGATACAAGAAGAGACAGAGGGAAGAGCGTTGGATATTCAACCTTTGTTTTCGCTGCACAAGGCTACAGTAGTACCACACCCCCTTGGATACATACTTGTTTTGACGACCTCCGAAGCCCTTTAAAACTTTGGACTACCTAACTAACTACCTGAAGAACCAGTCTATGATGCTCGAAAGCTCCATAACGCGCTTCCTCTCTTTTCTTTGCCCTTGTCTTTAAAGATCTTTGTATTGTCTTACCCGTGCCCCATCCTTGTTACGCGATTCTTCATACTTATTACTTGTACTCGATCCTTGACATTGACATTCGCATTGACATTCGCATTGATGTAGGGGTATTTCATAAAGGACGAACCAAGTAAACAAAAGAGACGAGCCAGCTAGCAAACAGCGTTTCGTTCATGATTTGGCAGACTTTGCACGACCTGACACAACGGTGGCAACACAGCCCAAGCCAACCAAGCCCCACATAGCAGAAGAATAATACAGATATCAGGTTTGGTAACGTCGAGCGAATACGGAAGCATCGTTGATTGAATGATACCACGCCGTACTGCTCTGGGATGCGCACTCTTGAGCCCATTCTCTCCTTTTCCTCTGCTTCACACTCTTGTTCTTGCTTCGAAACGCAGGGATCCGTATTTGAGCTGTCCACTCTCCTCCATTTCCAAGAATGGTGAAGATAGAGAAGTCTCATCCATGCATCTCTAAGCGTCCGGGATCTCGATCTGACTGCTCCGCCTCGCCAGCATGACAGACGCGCCGTGGTCGAAGCTCCATTTCCGGCGTCTCGCGTTGGCCAGCCGATAATTCCTCTGCGTGACGCCCATGACCTCGAGGATCGCGCTGGCCACGTGGCCCGCAAACGCTTCGTCGTTGATGTGCAAGTCGTGCTTCTCCACCTCGATCTTGGTGCCCTCGAGACCTTCCTGGATCGTGTCAAAGAGCGCCTTGTCGGCTTCCTCGTCGTAGAAGGGCTTCTTGGCTGCGTCCAGCATGCTCACCCCTTTCTCCGGGATCAGCACGCGGATTGAGCCCGGGTTGGTGGCGTAGGTGGATAGTTTGTTGACGATGAATTCGCCGATCTTTTTATTCTCATCCGGAGTCGTCCTCATCAGGGTGACGGCCGGGTTGTGCACGAACAATTTCCGGTCCTTGTATTTCTCCGGCACGCTATCCTTGGGGCCAAAGTTCACCATGTCACAGGCCCCGACTGAGACAATCATGGGGACGCCCTTCTTTGCGGCGACTTCGAGCCGGTCCGGCCCTGCGGTCAAGACGCCGCCGAAGAGTTCGTCGGGGATTTCAGTGGTGGTCAAATCGATCACGGCATCGATCTGTCCTTCCGCGATGAGACGCTCCATGGCGCGGCCACCGGAACCGGTGGCGTGGAAGACGTAGATCTCGTAGTCAGAGGCGTCGTGGGGTGCCGAGGTCAGGATGCGGCGCACCGCATCGACGCATGGCGTGGTGTTGCCAAACATTGTGACGGCGATCCGCTTGCCTTTAGCTGAAACGGCAGAAGCATCAACGAGGGATTTGGCGTAAGAGACGGTCATGGCGGCGATGGCAGCAGCAGCATTGGACAGGATCCGTTTGAGGATCGAGTTGACTCCTGCAATGTCAACCACGCTGTACATGATGGTAATATCTGTTTCCTCTACGTAGTGCTTGACGTCGCCGCTGGCCATGGTCGACACCATCATCTTAGGGAATCCGACGGGGCAGGCATGGCGCATCAAGGCTGTTGCAAGTGATGAGCCGCTACTGCCGCCTGCAGAGACAATGCCTTGAACAGCTGATTTGGAGACCAGGTCCTTAACCATGGGCGTGCATAGCTCGATGGCCTTGTCAATGTACTCGCCGCGAGAAAGTTCCTTCAAGGTCGAGCTGTGTTCTTCAAGAGGAGAAATCACTTCGCCCGAAGGAAGATTGTCCAACTGCGTCCTCACCTTGGCAGGTAGGCTGTGACTTACATCGAGGATCTTCGTATTACACGTCCCCTCGATGAGGATCTGCTCCCTGAGGAAGAGGATTTCATCGAGCTTAGTGTCAGGTGTGCCGACGATGAGCACGGTGGGTTTCACCATGATGAGGTATAGAGGAAGTGACTCAAGGCGTCGGGTTCTGTTAGGTACAAGGGAGGCTGAAAGGAGAAGCGGCTATCCACCAAGGGTCATGACAAGAGGCTTGGACTGAAGAAGCTTCCGTGAGAGCTTCGAGGTTGTTGCTTTTTCACGCAGCAGCTGGGACGTGTGGAACAGACCAGTCCCTCCCAATCCAATCCTTAGTCCAATATACGGTCATGCTGCTGCCCCTCCTTGTGGGCTTTGGATACCATCGCCAGCTGTGCTACCATTCGCTTAAATCCCCCGCACCACCAGCAGCCTCTCCACCACCTCCGCATGAATGGGAATGGTCAGCAATGGTTTGACACCGAACATGACTGTGACGATGACGTGTACGTGCACAAAGGCGAATCCGCCGTTGTGCCGGAATCACGACAATTTCCACGTCACTGATGAGCCCAAGTCCGATTGATTCTGCGTACATAGATCAACCGTAATCCCAACGATGGCCCCCCCGTCCTCGCGAGCCGAAGTCCTCGCCCATCTCAGGAACCAGATCAAGAATGGTAAGCCGATTGTCGGAGCCGGAGCTGGCATCGGGTTGTCGGCCAAGTTCATCGAGGCTGGCGGCGGCGATCTCATCATCATCTACAACTCGGGTCGCTTTCGAATGGCTGGGAGAGGCTCGCTCGCTGGCCTCATGCCCTATGGAGACGCCAATGCCGTCGTCGTCGATATGGCGAGGGAAGTCCTTCCTGTCGTCAACAAAACCGGAGTCCTTGCTGGTGTCTGTGCCTCGGATCCATTCCGGATCATACCCTCCTTCCTGCGAGAGTTGAAAAGCATGGGATTCTGTGGAGTCCAGAACTTCCCCACGGTCGGTCTTATTGACGGCACCTTTCGAGCAAATCTTGAAGAAACAGGCATGGGATTCGACAAGGAAGTCGCCATGATTGCCGAAGCACATAAGCTGGATCTCCTTACCACGCCATATGCCTTCAATGTTGACGAAGCTGAACAAATGACGAAGGCAGGCGCAGACGTCCTGGTGTGCCATATGGGCTTGACCACTTCTGGAAGTATAGGTGCAAAGACTGGAAAAACCTTGGATGAGTGTGTCCAGTTGATTCAGGAGATGAGAGACGCCGCGACAAAAATCAACCCCGAAATCATCATCCTCTGTCACGGAGGTCCCATAGCCGAGCCCAAGGACGCAGACCATGTGCTCAGTCGCGTCAAGGGCATCCATGGATTCTATGGTGCAAGTAGCATGGAGAGATTACCCGTTGAAACCGCCATCACAAACACAACGAAGGAATTCAAGAGTTTGAATATCAGCCAGTGATGCGATGAGAATGTTGGACCAGCCCGGACTGACCACCAGTGAGCATATCGAGCCACGCTGCCAAAACAATTGTGGCAGCAATTTAGTTACGAGCTGCATTGGTGGAGTGCAGTATTCCTCCTCAACGCCTTGTCCATCCATCACATGACCCCCTATCAGGTTCTAAGAGCGACAACCAAACCCATCCGTTGTTGGCACGATATAAATTGAATTCTTCTTCGTTTCCCGTTTGTACTGAGTGTGGCGTCAACAGATCCTGGCGATGAAGTTGTCCGTTCCTTACATCCTGTAGTTGGGAGAGATTCAGGGGAGAAAAAGAGAACTGCTCAAGAGAGAAATTTTCACTTCCGACAAATCAGAGAGAGCCCCGGCCACTGGGCTCAATCTGCTTCATGGACAGAATGAGGTCACCTTAGGTTTTGGCCACTGTCAGCCTTGCGCCAAAGGTTGTGAGGCTGGGGTCTGAGAGCAAAGGGTGCGCCTTTTGTCTTCGCCCCATCGTTGATTTAGCATTTGTCGAGTTCGCCATTGGTTGCTGCGAGGTGTCTCTTCGGGCCCTTGCTGTCCAATGCAAATTGCCAGGTACGAGTGATTGCAGGGAGCTTTAAGACCATCCAAGGACCATCCTATTATATCTGTTCACGTGCTCAATTTCAATTATATAATAGCCTCGACGCCCCTGAATCTAGCAAAGCAGTACGCCTTACCAGACCAACTCATTTGGAACAAGAACGTACCAAGATACCCACTTCAACAAGCAGATGTGGCCCACCGTGCCGAATAGGCGACATTCGGCAAATTGGACCAGGTGTGTACGGTAACCGCAAGCATTGCCATTAGTGAAAGCAGAATGTATCTATTCCATGAGAGTACAATTACCTTTATCACGCCTTTTCACGGCTTGGTTACTGAATTATTGGGCCGCATTTTATTTCCTCCTCCTTCGCGCCACCTCTTTCTCTTACTGGCAGCGAGCATTAGTATTGGATATGACCTGATTTGACTTGGCAGAAAGAAGGAATCACGAATGGTAGTAGTCACCTGTAGTCACCTCAAGTCACCTCAAGTCACCTCAAGTCACCCTCGACAAACGATAGAATCCGCCCCCAATTGCCAAGCATTGCGCCAAGAAACTTTCCCCCTTTGCAATTCTCCCAGACAGACCAGTACAGACTTCATTTCCTTTTCGCGCCCTTGCTTGATGCAGCTTGATGCGATCAATTGTGACACCGGCCCCTGTGCCTATAGAAGAGACTGGCAATGATCGTCTTTTCAAATCTTAACTCTGTCTTTCGTTGGCCCTGTCCAGAGTACCGGGTACAGTGCTCGGAATCTGCCCTACAGGACCCTGCTGGGCTGAATGTTCTTCGGATTTGTCCTTCCACAATCCACAACAGACGAAGTGCCTCGTCTGATTTACTTCTTCTGTCCAAAGAAAGAGCTACCATTCTTCTGATAGCGAATCGCCTTTCACTCCGGCTTTGAAGTGGCCTGTTTCTTGCTAAAGCAACCTTTCCAAGAATGTCGGTCCAAACTTTCAGCAGCTTCAAAAGCATGAACAAGGGGTCAGGGTAGTCACATCCGAGCAAAACGGGACGTATCCGTATTCCAGCTATTCTAACGGAGGGATGAAGGCTGCGTTTAGGCTCACCAGGTATATTTCATCAAGCAGACACCCTTCCTTTAGCTTGACGATTATTTTCTGGTTCAGTGATTTTCCTTTCAACCAAAGCTTTGCTTGCTTTTCTCGTCGCTCGTTACATTCCCGTCGCTCTTTCAAGTCACTCCTTTTTTGCTTGTTCTTGAACCGCCAGGATGCTTTTTACTCGAACCCTTCTCTTCTCTTCGCTCATACTCCTGGCTACTGCCCAAAGTGATGCCGTCTTCAAAGGTCTGCCCGGCTCAGGTCGGACCAGGACGCCGACATCTACCAGCAAGCTCATGTCGCGACGAGATCTCCAAAAGCGCTGCATAGGAACTTGTGAGGAATGCTTCGGAGCTGGCTATACACTTTGCCCGGGAAGCGACCTCTACTGCTATTTGCCTGGAGATGCGACTTACGGCCTGGATTCTTGCTCCGCCGACAGCTCCGACGGCTCTGACACAACTGCTACCGCTTCCGCATCGGAACCTACTTCAACTAGTACCAGCGGCATCGACGACATCTGTTACCAGGCCGGAGCGACTTGTGTGTCATGCTTTGGCGCCGGTTATCTCGACTGCCCAGATGGATACCATTGCTACAATCCGAATGATCCTCTGTATGATACCTGCCCCGACGATGGCTCAAGTTCCGGCAGCAGTAGCAATGGCACCACCACAGCAAGCAGCTGCGCTGATCTCTATGGTGACGGAAATATTCCTTGCGGTACAGATTCATGCTATAACCCGGACGCTGGTGAATCTTGCTGCGCCGGAGGATGTAAGTTATGCCTCTTTGAGAGCTTTGATCTTGTGGTACCAGCTAACATTGGGACTCTATCAGACTACTGTGACGCCGGATACTCATGCTCCAGCACTCTTGGAAAATGCGAATATGGCAGCAGCGGCTCTGGTGGCTCTTCTTATGACACCACTACCTCCGATTATACCTACGCGACGCCTACCGATGGTCTGGTCTTCAGCACTCCGACCACTGCTGCGACCGCTACCACCAGTGACTCTTCGTCTTCCCAAACTGGGGTCAGTCAACTCTCGGACTCAAGTGACGCTACCGTCCTCGGTGTCGCTAAGGGTCTGTTGGTCGCAGCCGGTGTTGGTCTGTTGGTTCTATAGAATGATGGATGACATTGTGGGACCAGGAATGTATGGACAAAAGTCAAGGGCCTTAGGGATTTTGAGATTGCACGCCTCGGTTTGGGGCCTCTTTTGGAAAGTCGGAACAGTAGATGAATTCACATTTGTGAGAGTCTCAGCGGACGATATATGTACCGAGTATCCACATCTTAAGTCTTATGTCGCGGAATAATACCCAGTGCTTCCATAAATCAAGATACGAGGTACTCGGCGAGGCGGTACTTTAATCCTCAGCCTCGTATCAGGAGTGGGGTCGGATTATTATTTTTTTCGACGAGGCTGCGCTACCGCTACTGCGCTGTTCTCGCTCGTTCCTGTTGATGTTCGTTTTACCTGTAGGTCTACTACAAACTGAGTGTCTCTCGCCTTTCAACGTGCCTTTTCTTACTCTTGCAGACAGTGTCAGCCCGCGCCGCACAAAATGCCCCACGCTGCCCCTTCGCGTGTTGCTCCCACCGCAACCTCTGACCTTGAAGCCGGAGCGGTCCTCAAACTAGGCGAATTCCAGAACGAAGTCACGCTCAACCTCTCCGAAGCGCGAATCATCTTACAAAAGACTCTTGCAACCCGAGCGGCTCGTGGAGGTGGTTTTGAGGAGACCGAAGTCACCGCTAAAACGCGCGACTACTTGGAAATCTTCGCAGTCTTCAAGGACCTGGCCGAGGCACAACAAGTGGAAGGAATCATCAACTCATACGGTGAAAATTTGGAGAGATTTGAAAAGTCTCAGCTGGGCAGTCTGGTGCCAACATGTTCGGACGAGGCGAAGGCGCTGATTCCGAGTTTGGAGAAAAAAGTTGAGGATGGTGTGGTCACCGAGGATGAATTGGAGGGTATTTGCAGGGAGCTACAGCGGCTCAAGAGGCAGGCTCAGCTTTGAACCTATCACCCGTCCATGGAAGGGCACGGATTTCCCAAGTGTCACTCAACACCTTGCTCGATAGGCAGAGGGCACCTCACATGATTTCTGCAACGCCACAGCCGCCTGTTACAGAGTCGCACGAATGACGATGAAGGCAGTGCCTAGGTGCAAACGGTACCGCACCACAAACAGATGAACAAAAGGTTGACCATATGTTGCAATGACTCCAGATGCGGTCATGCGGTTTTCCAGAGGGTTGCCCACAATGGTGACCTCAGCACCTCCAGAGGAAGCATGGGGACCTTGGAATGATACCTATTGCTGAAACCCAATTTCTCACCGATGTCTCCCCAACAACGTAATCATCCCAGTTGGACAGTTTGTGGGGACTTCACAATGTGCCCAAGCGCTGAGGTCCGCCAAATCTGGATAATACGTTTGAGGAGGAAACGAATGAGCGGCAGCTAAGAGTGTGACAGTGATGAACGAGGGGCCTTCAATGAAAATGAAGCATTTACAAATCGGTGTCTAACTATTTCTACAACCTACCCCCTACAGCTTCCTCACCAAGTCCCTTCACATAACCACCAGCTCTTTGTCTTCATCCAGCATCCCAGGTCGTCTTTCAACTTCCTTATCGTATATCCTAATAACCTGCGATTTACCTCGTCATGACATCAACAATTGTGGATTTGGTCTCCATCAGAGAGACATCGGGCTGCTTGATGGAACCCCTGGCGCCCTTCAGACCTCCATTTCCGAGGTGCTTTTATCTGTCGCCCGAGGAATCGCAATCAGGAACAGAACCAAGATCTCTATCTTCAATGCAGCCAGAATGCAGCTCTCCATTGTCTACAACAGGAGAAGCAATCGAGACACCATTGACAACGCCTTTGTTTTTAGAGAGGAGGAGCTCGCATTCCTCGATCTCTACCGGCAGCTCTGGAACTTCCTGGAAGTCGCTCTCGACAATCCACCCAGGCTGGAATGAACCTCCTAGGTCGCCTTTCTCGTCCCCTTCTAGGCTAGCAGAACTTGACCCATGTTCAAATTCCACATTATACAATATAGAGAAGGCCAGGCGATGTTCGAGTGCCTCAGTCTCTTCCCGCTCATCCTTTGAATCGCTGTCAAGTATGCATACTTACTGCGACGAGTCTTACAGAGCAGCTCGTCTCCTACCGTTCTCTGGACCAGATTGTTCCTCGGCGTCCGCTCTGCAAACGTCACGAGCGGCAATGGAATGGAAGCCACTCATTCCTCCAAAGCCAGTATCGCAGTTGGCAATGAATGGCGCTTGGTTAGGTTGGTACCATGGCTCATTGCGTGAGCATCTGGCTCCTGTAGCCATCAAGTGTATCGATTCCTGCTTCAGCTTCTTTGGGTCAAGCAGAGAGTCCAATGCCACCTTGCATTTTGCTTCACGGAATGACGAGAAATGAGAACAACCTTTATGTGGATAGCCAGTTCGAGGCGTTTCGAGAAAACTAGTCCCATCATCCTCTGTCGAATGTCCCTAAGGAGTCACGAAGATCCAGAGACCATTCCATGATTAAGAAACACAGCTTCGTCTTACATTGTCCTCTCTATGGTTTGCTTGCGTGCTGCTGTTACCCCTCTGCGGTCTTTCGTTTGGCGCTGCTGTCACGGCTTCCTCTCGCCCATGGTCACCTGCAGGCGCATTGCTCCGGTTTTCAGACCGTGTCACCGCGATCTCTCACTTGATTCGTCGACACTTGCGATTTGCAGTGACGGCAGGGGCATCCAGTGATGGGAGTCTAGCGATTTCTTTAAATTGTCTCTGTTTCTATTCAGGATGGTTTTTTGGACTTGCTGGCAACCAAGAACAACTGTACTCAGCCTATCCGAAAATCGGAGTATCGAGTCGTTTGGCCCAAACATCAGCCAATTCGAGGATATTATTCCACATACCACCGGGCAAAAGGACTGAATCCAGTCTTAAATGAGGTTGAGCCGTTCTCAAAATGCCCAACCCAATCCTCTCACGTGTAGGTCTCTCCAAGCACCGATTGCATTTGTCAGACTAACCATCATCTCTTGACCAAAAAGCAAACCACCTACACCAGAACTACAGTCCGTGGCCCCGACGGCCGACGACAAATCCGCGAGGAGGAAGAGAGCGTGATCCGGACGCGTCGTCGTCCTCCTAGATCGCCTTCACCACTGTTCCTCCCGCCGAGGATCCTGAGTCGAAGCCCATCTCCATCTCCTCGGCCGATTCTTCAGGACACGAGATTCCCGCACACCTTCTACGAAGAAAACCCCGCCCGTCGAAGATCTTACGAACGGGACCGTTCCGCAGCAGGACGTCATCCGCGATCGCCATCCACGGTACGGTTCGTGCCTGATGATGAGCAGTTTGGGCTCCTCCAGCTTCGGTTCCCCTCGCCACCGCCTCGAGGCCTGTTTGGCGAACAGCCTGGCTTCCGGAGTGGACACTCGCCGCCGCCCTTGCGACTGCCCGGCCCGACTTGCAGGAGGAGCCGTGTCAATCACAGTCGCAATCGAAGCCGAAGCCGAAGCCGAAATCGCCGCCGAGCAGCCCGCTCAAGGTCAAAGTCGAGAGACACAAGCACGAGTTTCATCCAGGGTGCGCTAGTGGCGGCGGGGACCGCGCTCGCGATCCGTGAAGTGCGAAGGAAACTGGGCGAACAGCGAGCTCGAACCCGAGACAGCGAGACGCAGGACCGTCGTGAGAGGAGACGGCGGGGGCGCAGTAGGAGCCGGAACCGGAATTGGAACCAGAGCCAGAGCCGCAGCCAGAGCAGGAGCAGAAGCGGGAGCGGACGCGGAAGCCACGACAGGATGGACGATCGATACATGATGAGCGGAGGGCTGGGCTATTATTATTGATACGTCTCGTAGGGCTAAGTAGGTAAGCTAGCAGGCTACATGATCTCTGCTTGCAACAAAATATTTAATAATATCCTATGACTCCTATCCGAGCCCTGCGAGACTGAGGTACTGCGAGGGGCAGCTTCCCTTTGTAAGATACGTTGTTTTGTTCTAGGACGGACTAATCAGGCCATTGCTATTCAATGTCCCCGAATACTCGGATTGAGCCGGTCTGAAAGTCGAGCGAATCCTCCCCGTTTGAGCGTTTGGGCGGTGGGATTTGAGTGTGTGGTTGGGTCGACTTGGGGTTCGGCCATGAATAGGTGACGGGCTGGCTTGATTGACTGAGCGACCTCATATGGGCGACTGAGGGACCGAATGAACGAGCGAGGGAGTTGCGACTTGGACAGGTGACCGAGCAGGTAAGAACATCTTGAACTTCTGACTGAGCTTGACCGAGCTGACTGGCTATATATATATATTCCTTGTCCGGGGCTCGTTCTTCCCATTCGGGGTTTAGAAACATCGTTGCACTTCTAATCTTGTCAAGTCAGAAGAGCAGACATGTCCAATACGTCTCATGAAGGAGCCAGCCAAAGTCGAAGCCGACGCCCATATACTACGAGATCGACGCCTCTGAACCGTGCTCGATCACCATCACCATCTCTGTCTCGGCGCCCACAAGTACCATGGCTACTAGCACTAACTCTCGCCACAGCCCAACTTCATAAGGATTGCAGAGGTCATGACAGCTCCGGTTGTACCAGATCATATCACGACGTCACCAGTCCTCACAGCTCGGGCTACCTTCTCGCCAACCTGGCCAGAGTACATACCGTTGTCCCGCCTTCCCCGAACTCATCGGGGTATGTTTCCTTCCAGCCAGCTGCCACAGCCCATACACCCTTTCCGCCAACATCGCAAACTGAACAGGTGTCCAACGGATCTTCTCAGACTGAGACTCAGTTCCCAGCCCACCCCCAGCCCAGACCTTCTGCTCAAGACCTTTTTCTTGGCCCATTAACAGAATCCTCGAGACTAACACAGCTGCCATGCAAATGTGACGGCGAAGGTCTGGGCAAATGGGAGAGAAGACAGTTCATCTGCGACTCAACCTAGTGACAACAAATAAACAAGGTATCGGGTCGACTGTGCAACCGAGTCTAGATAGCCGGTATTTGATGCGGGAACTGATTAATAGTAGTCAACAAGGGGTCAATGAGGAATGGCGGTGACCAGAGGGCCATCATATAACCACGACAGAGGGCTGCAGTGCCTTGTTCCGATGGAATCCCGTGACAAACAGTGGCAGAATGCTTCAAGGCTCTGCAAACGCAACGCTCGCCGGTATCCGAAAGCTAGCGCAGAACATCTTCTTCTTCGGCGCAACAAGTCGAACAAATCGGATTTGCATATCCAGCTCCGGGTCATCAAGCTTGACTTCAGTCCCGATGTTTTCCGATATTCTTTCGCAGATCTCTTGGAATTCTTCTTCGTCCGTGGCAAGCTTAGCTTGGAACAAGTACAGGTGAATCAATGGCAAAGCTTTTGAGGTATGTGGTTTGAATTCAGCTTTGTGGCAGTAGTAAAGGCCGCGGAAAGCATCGAGGAATTCGATGGCGCTAGCCGGCAGATTCATGACATAATGGGAGAACACATTTGGTTCTTTCAAGACTTGTGTTGCTGCATCGGCGGCTTTGCGTAGCGCTTGTGTATCTTCTTTGGCCAGTTTCCGCGATATCTTCAACTTCGAAGGCAGTCGAGCTTCTCGTGGATTGTCGCGTAATTCTCTGGTTGCGGTGCGAATGAATTCCCTGCCATCTTCACAAGAGGCCGAAACAAAGTCACCGACTCTGTTGGACCTGATGGCATCCTGAAGACTTCGATACGAGTCCGGGTTTAGGTCGTTGGCTCTAACGAAGACTTTGCGCTTACCAGCCGGCACGGCAAAAGGCCCTACACCAGCCATAACATCGCAGACAGCCTCGCCTTCCTTGAACAATTCAAAAACACGAGCATGTTCGGTGCCCAAACGGGAGTTCCAGTAGACTTTGCCGAAGTTGAATTTGAACTCGCAGCCAGATTCGTGGACTGTAACATCTAGATCATCTGGACCAGCAATGACTTCATACGGAAATGTTCGAAAGACGGATTCGGTGCCGACGTCGAATGTTTTGTTGATGACAGTGGTGATGTTGGGATTTTTGTCGACCAAGATTTGCCCGATTATATACTTGTAGGGCAGATATGCTTCGCGAAGGTTGACATGAGCTTGCGGATCGTCAGCACGAGGTATAAAAGTCGGAGGGTAAGAGACGTACCAACATGACCTACCTGGGCAAAACCTGCTGGAGTTTCTTTTTCCTCCTCGGGGATCTCAGGCAGAATCGCTTCGAGAATGTTATCTGGCCCACGATGTCAGATTTCGGATATGAATATCACAGAGCTCGTGCCTGACGACTCACGTACGCATAGTCCAGTCGTCGTAAGTGAGTGTTAGATCGTAGTCCCGAAGGCTGGCAAGTTTGTCTTGCACTAGTCTCTCGACGGTGGCTGACCATGTTTTCGGCTCTGTTCATCCTGTCAATACTCCTTCACAAGGCTAAAACTCATCTAATGTACCTTTCGCGTCAATCTCAGGCCTAAGCAGAAGGCATTTTGCCCCCGGCACCGACTCATCTTCTCGCAGAGGTTTGATCGGACTTATCCTGAGCAAGTCTCGGGACCTGTCGAGTTCTTTTCTGATATTGGTGATCTGTTTGATATCTGAAATGGTAGCAGCCGCTAAAGGCACGACTTTGTGAAAGAATGATTTGTCCAGCGTTTGCATGGACCGATTGACTGGCGGGAGGAAAATTTTGGGCAGATCCGCAGAATTGAGGTTCATTCTTTTGGCTGTGGCGCTGGAGACTTCTGGCTGAGTGGTCGAGAAAAGCCGACGTAGGATGTTGGCCATGCGATAGTTGCATTAGAAGCTTCTTCACTTCTTGTTCAGGTAGACTAGCAAAGTCCCAAGTCCGGCCCAAAACAAGAGTCTCTTTTCTCCCGACCTAGATGCCAAGGCACTAATACCAATCAAGCAATCAGCTACTACGGTGAATTGCAGATCTATACGAAGAATACTACGGAGGACCAGATGCTCATCCATGTAATCCAGTAAAGAATTACTGCAAAACTGGTCCAGGCTCACCAGGCATCAATCATGCCTTCCTCCACAACCTCAACAATGGTCCCTCTGACCCATTGACGGGATCCTGCACTGGCAAGGCCACGCCCTGGATCTCTTGCCGAAAAGTGTCACCAACCTCATCTTTTCCCAACTCGCTGCGCCATTTCGGGGCTCCCTGAACAACTCCGTGTGAGCACATCAGTCGAAAGATAGCATCAATTCCCAGGACGGGTGCTGCTTTACCTCTGGATAAACTCCAATATACCTATAGTCGCTGCTGCTCTGAAGAGAGCAATGTCCCGTGCCTGCAGGAAGGACAATTACATCTCCCGCGTGGACATCGATCTCCTGGCCTCCTGCTGTATCATTCGTGCCGCAACCGACCAATATTCTTGATTCGCCTTGGAAAACCCCTGTGCAAGTTCAGACCCAGCCGGTCGAAGCGTTCAGCCCCCCAAATGAGAGACTCGTGCTTACCGTAGCACTCGTGCGTGTTGGGGTGAAAATGCCTATATGCGATATGACCCCAGGTCCCCTTCTTCTCCCAGGCATGAGATTCCAGGAATTCGGTGGTTCTGGCTTCTGATAGCGGCAGAGGGAGGCAGTCTCGGTAAATTAAGACTGGCATGTCATTGTTTGGACAATGCTTGTTTGGTCCGAGGTAATATGTCTCGGGCTCGAATCCCATGGTGGCAGTACAAGCGATATTTTATTATCGATTCGGATTAACAGTCTGTAAGTGAAGAGAATGGGTATTCAAATAGAATGTCGGCCGTGAGCGAGTTTGGGGCCTGGGTGAGTTTGCTGTTCTGAGTAACGAAACCCCGCTCGTTTGACCGAGACACTTCCCGGTTTTCCTGGTATGCCCAAGATGCTCTTATAAAGGCGGGTATCGCGTTAAGCTCCTACCCGTCAAGCCGAATTCTAAAGTAGGGTTCTGCCATGAGTAAAGCGATTCATTATTAGATTGAAGGTGAGCTTCATTGACAGTAAGCCTGTCATTTAGCTTCGGGAATAGTGGTTCCTTTTATCCAAGTTATGCTGCTTTCCATGTTTGATATAGCAGCCCCCTTCGTCGTCATTGAGCTCTTTCGATCTCGTTACCCTATGTCAGCATGTGCCACTTAGTTTTTGAATGCGGCTAATCATGTACTGGGTACACATACTTAACGCGCCCGGACGACGCGCCGCGCCGTGGCATCATGACGTCTTCAATCTGTACCGAGTACCCCTTGCCGGTACTACTTGACGACCGCCCATCCTCCCTCTGCCACGTCCAGATTTTCTACCTCGCCACCAAAGGTGCAAAGGTAAAAAAAAAGGTCTAATGGCTAAGCGCACTCTAGATACATACTTCTCGACGCCAAAGAAGACGCGCTTGGACGCGCCTATACAAGGACGAGCAGAAAACAACCCTCCAACGAAGTCGGTGACCAAAACGACAGATCATCCAACGTACCCCTGGCCCATTTCTTATCTGCCCATTCATGTCGCCTCGGAAATCGAGTTACTGGGTACTGCCCAAGCCACGGAGATTAAAGACCAACACCACTTGGACCTGTTATACTTTCAACCATTTGTCCCGAAATCAATCGACAAGGAACTCTTCGAATTTCTCCGCTCCGAACTGTTCTTCTACCGCGTCAAATACACTATTAAGCGGTTCGGCAAGGAGACACTCATGAACACACCCCGGTACACCACGGTATTTGGGATCGACGAGACGAGTCGCTTCCTAGATGGCCACGACGGCTTGCGCATCGTCGAGGCTGCGGACCCTTCGAACAAGACAGTTCGAAGGGACAAATACAAGTGCAAACCACGACCAATTCCGGAGTGCTTGGATCTTCTCCGCAGGGTGACCGAAGCACGCACCAACGCAAAGTACAACTTCTGTCTGGTGAATTATTATGCCTCGGGAAACGACAGCATCTCGTTCCACAGCGACGATGAGCGGTTCCTTGGTCCAGAGCCAGCCATTGCGTCTTTCACACTGGGGGCGAAGAGGGATTTTTTGATGAAGCATAAACCTCCCAAGGACGGCGAGCCGAAGTTGGAGACCAAGGACATCAAGCTCTCACTGGCTAGCGGTGACATGGTTCTTATGCGTGGCCCGACACAGTCGAATTGGATGCACAGCATTCCGAAACGAAAGGGCAGGGAAGCCGACAGAGGTCGGATCAACATTACCTTGCGTCGAGCTTTGACTCCAGCCGGCACGGAAAACTATTATCGATATAATGTCGGAGAGGGTGGAGCGTACAAGTGGAATAGCTCCAAGAAACAAATGATTCCTTGGTTGCCAAGAGCCGACGGTGTCGGGCAATGAGACAGCAGCCTTATTGCTTTTTCTGTTTTCTCTTACTTGCATCGAAAATGGCGCTCCCAACGATGCTCGTGATGGATCGATATACCGTCTGGCCTTCCAACGTGTGGGTCGTGATGCCGAAGACCACCAGGAACAGTATGGAAAGGATGCTGACGACCAGGAAACAGAGCCAGTATGTCTTGAGCGTGTACTTCTCGGCGATTTCAGGCAACTGGATAGAAAAGTAGCCCGTCATCAAACTGACAGGGAGGAACAGGATGGTTGCCTTGGCCAACAGGATCGTGGTTCTGGTGAGCCTCTCCACGGCCTGGGAGTCCTTCAAGGCGACCAAATTGAAGTTCTGCATCATGGCATTAGCGGAGGGGGAAGCAAACAATCACCGGCTGGGGAATCACCTACCATAAGCACAAGCGACTCCTTTTGTTTTATGCATTCGTCAATTTCGGTCAGCGCATATAGTCTAATCCTGCCCAGGAGTCTCTCGAAGCGGGCAACTGCCGAGAAGCTCAACTTCACGTTGGATCTTGAGTCATCGGCGAGGAAGCCCTCCTCGTAAGCGGCCAGCTGCGCTCCCGGACTTTGGTGGCTACCAGTCTTGAGATCTGGGTTGTGGAATGTGCTCTGAGGAGACAGGAGTAGACTGTTGGCGTCCATTGCCAACCGTTGGCTGTGGAGGAGGCGAGATACGATCCATTCGTAGCTCTCATACATGAGTTTGAGGACCGTCAGCTGGGTGCCGATCTCGTGGACCTTTTTGACATGAGACACGTCCGCCGCTTTGAACATGAGCTCTTGCATCTTTTCCAGCTCTTTCCGATAGGGGTGGTCAAGCCGGGCGATCAGCCTGTAAGTCGTCACCCAGTCGTCGAAAAGGTAGTAGAATAAAAGGCTGGCGGCCTCCTTTGGGTCGTAGCCGGTTGTTGCATTGTTTGAATACTCGTTCCACCTCACGCGGACCTTCATCAGGGCGTCTCGCGAGCTGTCTTGGTTGTGTTGCTTGGAGAGATGATGGAAGACATTGAGCACGTTTCGTCTAGACACGAGGTGCGGCTCGCTGGCATCGGGCCGTTCAAACACCGATATGACGGTTCCATCGTCACATACGAGTAGAGATGACCAGATGCGCTGACCGGATGGCTTACTGCCATCCTTTTCCCTGCCTCCAGACTCGTTGCCGACGTCCTCGGCCGGTGCACTGTCATCTGGAGCTGCATCCTTGGTGTTAGGAAGAGAGTACAAAGAGTTGAAGCCGATATAAATGTAACGGCGGCCAAAGTCGACGGAACAGAAATGCCAAAGGTTCCGCACCACCCTGTGAAAAGTCAAGCCATCCAGCTCCCCAGAGTCTGCTGGTTGTTGCAGTAGTTGTTGGGGGAAGGCTGTGTTATGAAGAGGGACGCCTTTCTCGACATCGGTAGTCTGTGTTCTTGGTGTTTTCGGTTGTCCTGATGTGGAAGAGCGTGAGGTATCGCTGTCCGTGGAAGCCACGCTCTTCGATGGACTTGGGGAAGTGATAGCCTGGCATAGTAACCCTGCAAGTCTTGGTGAAAGGTCGTACTTCTTCGCCACGTCCTGGATGATGGGCTTCTGTGACTCGGAGGCCCAGAAGTTCAACCACAGCGCCTGATTTGCATTGCGACGGTCGGCCTGCAGCCACTCAAGGGCGACCTCTCTCCCGACATCTACCGCGCATTTGGCCTCAGTACTGTCAAAGCTGACGATAAAGTTTTCTGTTCTTGCCTGCTTCAGCCTTCCCTCGCATTCATCGAAGGCCGCATCGTCGTCGAGATTATATATCTCGGGGTTGTGGGGGCTTTGAGCATGCGCCATGGCAACGTGCTTGTCACAAGAGAGCGTAGAAGGCGGGCGCAAGCCTCTGGCTTCTCAGAAAAGAAAAATATTAAAGCGTGGAAAGGACGAGGAGAGGAAGAAGAACCTTGGGAGGTGATCAGGCGCCAGGCGCTTGCAGGCAACTGACACAGCCTCTTGCACACCATGCGAGGCGCGTATTCACCCAATCATCCCAACGGTGAGTGATTGGGGCCGACAGCCATACTCGCCGCTCGGTGCCAGGGGGCTGGAAATGAAACCCACAACGGCCCCCTCCCTGAACATAAGGGGGAAGGTTAGGGTGTTCAAGGGTGCTCAAGGAGCTTAACGACCCCAACAACCAACGCCTGACACACTTATCTCCTGATGCATTAAGGCTCCTCGGACACACAGGATACGAGTCTCACATCACTCGAGAATGTTCCTTGTTTCCAACATTTCATGACCTTTGGACGGCAGAATAAATCCATGCTGAGGTCGGCGTTTTCTTTTGAAAAGAAAGGAAAGCTGGGTGGGAATATTTGGGCACAAATGGCCCGGAAGGAGCCCATCAACCGTCTCGCTCGGGCCCGGCTTTAGAACTTCTACAGCTGGTATTCATCACAGATATACGAGCGGGTATTGAAAATGCCACGGGCCTGTCTCGCTTGCTTGCGCTTACAGAGCCGCTCTTACGGAGCCCGTTGGCAAGCCACATGCCACTCAAGATTAATCCAAGTTGTCTATCGATCTCGCTGTGGCCACGCGAATGAACTTCTACGAACAGCGGCCTCGAAGATTCGTCAGAGATGGGTGCGAAAATCCTTCCACGAATTGTTTGCTGGTCCTTCCTTTGGGTAAACTGTTACTACATATCTATCATATACCTGCGAAGGGGCCCAATTCGCTTTTCCGCAACGTATGTAAGGCAATTGTCCGACTACTCTGCCCCCTTTCCAAGACTTGGGAAGCGTGAAGAAGTGGTCAATTGGGTAGGCGACATCCTACTCGGAAGAACCGAAAGAAGAGAACGAAAAAAAAAGTAATCCTTAATATCTCCTCCATCAAAAGGAGCAGGCCGTTGCTACAAAATAGAACAGGTCCAGAGAGCATTTCCGCGCGAACCTCTTCCGCTTCTTACAACTTCGGGATAGCAGGGCCGCCCTTCGATCCTGGTGCAGCACGGATTCTTCCACGGTACTTGTCCTCTATCGCGTCCGCCACGTCGTCGCGTTCCAACTCCGGAAGAGCTTTGCCCCATTGACTAGGACTGACCAACCCCCAGAGGCCGCCCTGGTCCCTGCCGTCGAGCATGCCACAAGGCCAGTTATGGAGATTGCGGTCATGGATCGATCGATGGATCCTTTCGAAAGTGTTCGCCATAGGCCATGCCTTCCTGTCTTCGACGGCAATTTGCTCGACTGCGCCAGTGAGCGCGTCGACAATGCCCTCGCTTGGGTCCGGGGCAAGCTTGTGTCCCAATTGGCTCCAGTGCTTGTTCGGGTTCGGCTTGAGTCGGTCTGGTAGCAGGTAGTATTCGTTCGGGTCGTCTGGATGATCGGGATCCTCGTCGATGAATGCTAGTTTTTTGTCCTTGGAACATTGGGCAAGCATCCACGCCAACGTTATATCAGAGCCTCCTGGGTCATATCTCCCACCACCGATATCACTATGGACGCCAGAGAACCAGACTTGCTTCATCACTTGAAGACCTACACCGTACCTTGGCTGGTACAGTTGCGACGGGTTGTTTGGGTCTTTCGGCCACTGCCATAATGTAGGGATGAATGGAATTCGTCGCTCATCCAACGAAAG
Organism: Cladophialophora bantiana CBS 173.52; assembly: GCF_000835475.1. Lineage (NCBI taxonomy): Eukaryota > Fungi > Ascomycota > Eurotiomycetes > Chaetothyriales > Herpotrichiellaceae > Cladophialophora > Cladophialophora bantiana. The sequence continues at coordinate 161,444 of NW_015971597.1, forward strand.
AGCGTGATATGCGTACTGAACCTTCGTCGACAATTCTGCGTTGTGAAATTCGATTTCTTCACCGGCCCATCCCTCCGAATGAAACGCGACCGTGTCCCAAACTCCTACGATCTTGATGGCGCCTTTGGCTTTTTCGTTCAAGTCATTACCGATCAGCTTCTTCAGGGTTGGAGAGAAGTCGAAATCAGGCTTGCTGGTTGGATCCTTGTAGTATTCATCATAGACTTGAGGGAACCAATCCATGCCTCGTTTTGTTAGGAGTCCAAGCTTGGTAACCAGACCGGCGATGGAGCGCGCGGTGTAGGCACCGCGGGAGAAGCCAAAGAAGAAGATTTCGTCTCCAGGATTTGGGTCGTAGTTGTGTGCTAAGAAAGCATAGGCGGCCCGGATATTGGCAGAGAGTCCAGCGCCATAGACACCTGTTTACCAAATCAGAAAATTACTCTACACAGGGCCCTCGTAACGAATAACAGGCCGTGATGTCTTTTTGTCCAGAAACTTGGAAAGTGAGAGACGAGCGATTTTTGAGATGTCCTAGAGACAACAGAGGAATAATCTCACCGCCGCGGATCTTGTCGCCAATTCCTGATCCAACGCCAGGTTGGTAGTAGACGATTTGCTCAACCTCTCGGTCTACACCATCCTTGTCTTTGACAATGGCAACAGGACTGATAGCTCTAGCAAAGCGGGCAACGTTGGTGGGATGGCTAGGACTGTTGACATTCAAAATACTCTGCCACGTTCCTAAGAAATAAAAGTTAGTTTCTAAAGTCGGCTTTGCTGTATACTAGAGAATGTTGTCAATATGGAAGGAAATCTTAGGAAGAGAAAATGTTTGCTGTTGAGAGGTAATGTAGTGTCAAAAAGGGGGGAGGGGGGGAAGTACCATCGCAGAGCTATAAACTGTTATTAGCTCATACCAAAATGATGGAATCCAGCGCTCATGACGCATCCAGTCATGGAACAGTCCTCCAGGAACAGGAACTTACCACAATGAGACGTTTGTAGTTTGCTGGTGGGCGACCCATGTTGAACCTGTTGTCGAGCTTGGGGCTAGGCTGATAGGCAAGGATCGAAATGGCAACAAATTCGGATGATGATCTGTAGCATTTCTTGAGCAGCCGAGACGAGGAAAGGGTGCCTCTTATACATCAAGCATGCTGGAGAGACGCTTGCTGCCTTGAACGAAGAAAGAGGGCGGCATATACGACTGGAACGCCATCCCCTTCCTAGAGAGCCCAGAGAGTCTTGAATCGACTTGGCTGGAGTTCAGCTCCAGCGATATGGATGCCTTACGATGAGAGACGTTTCTAGGCTGGCTGAGAGAGCCGCTTACCATTGGTTGCCTCTGACACCTTGACGTGTGACTGAACGAGGGGGCAGGCTCAGCCGTACCCGAAGGATTGAGGTCGAGACCCTGCCGCGTGATCAAACCGGCTCGCGTGCATCAAGGGAACCAACCCGAGGGGAGCGTGTGAATATATCGTGATCAGTGATTGGCAAAAAGGGACAAGAATTAGAAGAAGCCGAGTTTATTATTTCTGCCACGAACATGATCGCCTTGGGTACGGAAAGAGGGAGACCCCTTGCAGCCCCTGTCGAAGCTTTCTCCAGTTGGTTTGCTCACGCCCCGCTCGATGCGAGAGGGTCCGCAGCTTCACCAGCCTAAGCTAGTGAGGCCTAGGTAGGGAGGGGAGTGAGTGGACTTCTCGTCGGGCGGTATTCTGGGAAAATCCCCCTCGAGAAACCTAGACCAGACGACTTCCCGGTGACACGTATACAAGTACATATTCGTGGAGCTGCAGTAAACCCCCGTGCAAGGCGAGTATGTTGTCCTCGTGAATTAAAAGTTCGCATTGAATCTCAACTAAGTTGGTACAAAGCTCCAACGCTAAGCGCTCAAAGTTCGCGTACGCTCAGACAATGATACGGAAAGGAAATCCCTTATACAGCCTGCACTGTGCAAATTGACCAATCAAGAAATGGTGCAGCAACCCTCGTAGCCTCGCTTGCCTCATCCCTGAGTTCCTCGCTTGACTGTCCTGGATCGAGATTCGATAAGTAAATTCCAAACCCAAAAGTACCGAGTAGGCTACCAGCACTCTTAGAAACGTAATATGAGTGGTGATCCTTCGTTCCAAATGTGTGGACGTTCAATCATATTGCTCCTCCCGATTCCTCCCCTCAAGCCATCGCGGCTTTCTCAGGCTGAATGTTCGTCGTGGCTTTGGCTCTTTGTACGCCTCTATGGCAGAGTATCCCCTCGCTGGAGGCCCCTCGTAATAATCTGCCTGGTCGTATGCCTGTCTGAAGTCTCGCCCGATTATACCATTGCCTCTCAACTGCTGTGGGGGTCCATAGGGTTGTGGTTCAGAAGGCGAAATGCCTAGGATACGTTCATGTTTGCTGAGACGGCGCGGAGGTGGGTCTCTGCTTGCATTGGAGTTGATCATCGGTATTCCTGGAGAGGGGGGCACAAAAGATTGGCTTCCTCCCATTGCTTGAGACGAAGGAAGCTGTTGATCAGACGGGTTCCCGCCGACATTCCCCACCGCTCTTCCGCCCCCGTTAGGCTGGATACCACGACCAGATATTGTCAAAGAGCGGCGGATACTTGGGTGGACCGCAGGCTCGAGACTATGACTTGGTGGTGGCCGATTTTCTGTGTCATACAGCATGTCGTGATTAGGTGGTCTCGTCATGTTGTGCGATAGCTCGTAACCGGTGTCTTTAGGTTGCGGCGCAGAGTTAGGCCCTAAAGTATTGTCCGTTTGCCGCCATTGTTGAGACTGTCCTGTCCCAGTGCCCTGGGATTGAGGCTGGTCCTCGCCGTCTTCTTCCTCATCACTGTGATAATCCTCCCTCTTTTGTCGGCGGCTTCCGAAAAGACTAAATCTTCGCCGAGGCGCAGCTCCTGCTTTGAGGGCATACGAGTCCTCAACATAATCCTCTTCACTTTCTTCCTGGTCCCAACCTTCCTGTTGGTTCCCTGGGGCCTTCTGCCTTCTTCCACCGATGCCGAATCTGTTCAATAGTGTCGGTTTTCTTTGAACGCCGCTGGCGTCGTCAAGCTTTTCACGATCAGAGCTACCGTCATACCAAAGAGCCGGAATAAGCAGCCTGTAAGGCGTAGTAATTCCGGATGGATCTTTCTGATTGACTTCAACATTCAAGACCACGTCAAGACCTCCTTCCAGACTAATATGATCATTGACATCGATTTCATTCCCTTCGGCATCGATGGCTGGTACGTTCCCTTTCCTAGCTGCTTTTTCTGAGAAATTGGTGGGACGGCGTTGAAACGGGCCTGGGCGCAGTAGAACTCCGGAAGAAGTGTGGAAAAACGAAGAAGCACGCCTGTTTGGAGGAGCCTGGAATTCACTCGAGGCTTGTCGGGAACCGCTCGCATTGCGCTCCTGAGCAAACGGAGGCCCATCAGACAGTGTTGTCCCGTCGTGGGACGCTGAGCGGCCTTGGTTGTACATCGTGTCGCGGTATGACGTAGGAGGCGCCTTTCTTGAGCTTAGTCGGCGGAATAGAGTTCCTGGATTTATATCTGCCTTCGTGAAGGAGAATCGTCGAGGGCGAGGTTCCGGATCTTCCTCTAGATCTTCATCTTCGAAGATTGCCGAACTCTCTGACGGCGAAGGCGGAGGGGTTGAACCTGGAACGTACTCCTGAATTGAACACCAATTGCGACGGGGCAATAAACGTTTGTTATTCCGTTTCTTGTCGTTCACATCATGGGTGAACATTGGGATCATGTCTTCGTCTGTGTAATGGTCCAAGTGATGTACCTTGTTGCGCTTGTTCAGGATATCGGCCAGCATGTCTGATGGTGGCGTGTTCACGATCGCTGAAGATATCACATTTGGCATGTACCGATGGTCTTTGTCCTTGGGAATCTTTAACTTGGGATTTGAGTGGAATTGGCCGATTGCAGCAAGGTGAACGTCTCCGCTCAAAATCGTGATGCGACAGGACTTCTCTGCCGCAAGGTCTTGTAGATCTCTGACCAAGTCATTTCGCTCATGTTTGTGGTTAGTTGCAGTCCAGTGATCATCAAGGTCGTCGAGGATCTCGACTCCACCATCAAACTTGTTGAGAAAGCTGCCTTTCAAGATCCCGGCTCTTCCCATGGCCTTGACAGGATCCATGAATCGGCTGGTGAGAACATTTTCCAGCCAAACCAGGCGAGGGTAGGCAAGGGGAACGCCTAGCAGTATGATGAGGTGCTTCGTTTCTCCTTCAATGAGTTCTTTGCGGCATCGTTCCAGGACGATGTCCAGGGTGTCATAGCTCAACACCTCACTGCGTCTTCTTTCTGTGCGGCAATCAAGCCCCAGAAATGCAACGTGCCTTCCCATGTGCATGAACAAACTCCTACTAAGATGCTTAATGTAGGGCCCTGGCTGTCGACCCAAAACCCAGCTGGGTTCATGTGCGGTGGTTTCTTCGGGAACGCTCTGGTGCTGGAAGAGCATGTAGTATTTAAATGCAACATTACCAATGCCCGAGAACACTGGAGTCTCCATAAAATGGTTTGGATAGGAACCAAAGCCATCGATAATGTCGTGATCGTCCCATATATTCACCATTGGGATTTGGCTAGCAGCCATGGCGAAAAGGCCTTGGGAGAACCACATGGCATATCTGTTCAGATAAAAGCTTTCAAGTTCTTCCTTCATTTCGTGTGTGAACGGAGCGTGGTGTTTATGAGCTGGGTTCCTCATCCTGGTCCACTCGCCAAAATGTTCGGTCTCGAGCATGACACGGTCATTGTAAATCTGATCACCACCACCTATCATAACATGGAACGGACGGGATTGATGGGTATTGAGAACGTCTCTCCACATCGGATCTGGTCCGCTGAAGTTGTCAGAATTAACGGAAAGGCTGAATCCATTGCAGGAATGAAACATGATGTGCATGGTCTGACCACGACTAGGCACCCAGAAACCGACGGACGGACCACGATTGATGCGGTAAGCAATATGTTGTTGCTCATCGGTGAGTTCTATCTCAAGATTAAATCGCCAGAAGGTCACATCACGGTCGGGGTCTGCATATAGTCGCGCTCCCGCTACTTCTTGATATCTTCCCAATCTTTCTCCATCCGTGTCAAGGATGCGATAATTTGAGAATGAAACCAGACCTTGAGGCCCATTATGCTCCAGCGGGCTTGGGGAGCTTTCGAAGAGGCCATCATCGTTTTCGACCTGTGATAAATCTTTCCCTTCTTCGAGATGGTCCACGGGTCGAACATACAAAGCTTTTCCGGTCCTCGAGAGCTTAGTCAAGCCAGCAATCGGGTCGACATATTCAGGTTGAAGCTCATCAGCAGTGACATGGTGAGGCGGAGGTGGTAATAGCTTCTTTGGTTGACAAAACAGACGTAGGGTCGGCGCAGGATCGTATGAGGAATGGGAATTTTGAGTCACAATAAGGACACTCCCTCGCCAGAATTCACGTTCTTCACCCTTTCCATTTTTCTGTCTTCTCATACCCTTGTAGCGAAGCAATGGCCCGCACCGCAGATAGAGGTTCGGTTTGAACTCGGCAGTTTTATCGTCGATATGATCTCCGGATGCGGGTTGATCAGCCACCTTCGTCGATCTGCTGCTGCGTCTGCGGCCAGACGAAGTCGCAGCCTGTTCCCACCAAGCCTTGCCTTTATCGGCTGGGGTCACAGTCTCTGTAGAAAAGTCGATGGCTGTAAGTCTTGCTGTCCCGGCTTCTTTCCATTCATCGACAGGTCGGTTGTTGAGTGGCTCTTTGAATGATACACTAGATTTTCGTTGTCTTTGACGTATGACGTCTACCGGTTTCGCTGGAGGTGACTGGGGGCTGCTTGGGTGGGGTGAAGATTGAAGCCCAGGGCCGATGGGCGGCGTATGTGGCCGATGTTGCGCTTGCTCTGCTTCATTTATGGAAGCTGCGACAAATTGATGGTGATGCTCTACTCTGCGAGCTTGACTGGTGATTGCTGAGGTTGGTACAGGTATTCTGCTTGGCACCTTGCCAGCCAAAGCACTTTTCTCATTTACACTTTCCGGTACAACTTTCTGGAGTTTCCGTGAGCCACCTCGCCCAAGTCTGACGGGATCCGATATACCAGTGAGTTTCTCTAACGCTGCTTTATGAGATGCATTCCTCTGTCGCTCCAAAAAGTCGTCCCGCCCAGGGATTGATGTGGTTTGGGCTTCAATATTGCGAGTCAGCGCTTGCCCAGCGTCATCATCCAAAGGCCCAACTTCTTCGCCCATCGGGGGGACTTCACGCTGTTTCCCAGATCGAACTCTCTCTGGTTTGGCGGGGGTTTGCTCAGTTACCGGGAAAGGTGAGGCGACCGGACCGTCTTGACTAGGCTCACTTGCTCGCCGATGCCTGCTGCTTGACTGGCGGCGTTGACTGGCATGAGCGGCTTGCAGCGGGCTGGAGATAGTATACTCAAACCCTGGATGACCCTCTCCGGACAGGCTTCGTACGTCGGGTCGATGACTGTCCACCATTGTGCTGTGTTGCAGACGCTGTCGCTGGGTGGTGCTGAGGTTTCGAACCAGAACTGCGTCTTCTAAGGTTGGTACTTCCTGATCGGCTGGTCGTTCCCGTTTCGGTGCAGATCGGTTGGCAGAAACAGCAGGTTTTGACACCGGACCGGCTTCTCGAGGTGATTCTACCACGCCGCGAGCTGGTTTCGACTCACGTTCTCGCAGTAGCATTTCAGCCTCTTGCACTCTTGCGCGCTTTTCTTCCTTGCTAATGTCATTGAGCGTGACCTCCAGCTTCTGCAAAGGGGATCGATCCGGGGCCCAATCCCTTCTATGAGCCTCATCTCGGAAAGCACTCGACCTGCTAACGGCTGATACTGGCTCTTCGACACGGCGCGGTGTATCAGACACCCGGCGAGGCTGCTGATTGGACTTTGGCTCATTGTAAGACGGTTCGCGGGTTGACTCAATGTCCCTCCTTGGTATTTCCGTAGCGCTTGAGCCATTGAGATCTGTGTCTAGTCGCAAACCATCGGGCGGTGCTGGTTTTCGAGACACAATGGCCATGGCTTCCCGGCGTTCTGGCTCAGACACTATGCGCTGTTTAGGTTTGACGACTTCTTCAGCATATTCATCGTCTAAGTCAGCGAATGCTTCTCTGTGGAATGGTCTTCCTTTAGCTCTTTGGGAGAAGGATCGATGGAGACCGGCGTCCGCGCCCTGACCATACCCTCGATAGGAAATGGGTGGCCCGCGGGGTACTTCCGGCGCAGCAGGAAGAGGTTGTGCTGCGGTGTTCAAGTTTTGAGAAAGTGGGCGTCTGCCTTGTCCCCCACTGTACCGACGAGTTGCGCCATTTTGTCTGCTCCGGGGGGTGCTTTGAGTAATAAGGGAATCGAGAGCCGGGTCGTGGTAGAGGTCGACGGGGTTCATGGAGGTAGCCATGGTGGTCGGGTCGATCGAGATCGTGGACTAGGCTGCCGAAAACGTCGATTTTGCGGTAGGAAGAGACCTAGAAACATACGCCGGAGACGGAGGCCGCCATGGACAAGAACATTCCGGCGCTGGATGAATATGACAAGTTGTGATCCATTCAATGCGATGGCCAGAGTTGGAAAGTCAAGTTCAAGAGGACATAAAGTGTCTGTTCCTGTCAGGTTCACATGGAGATGGAGAATAGAGGTCGTACCACAACGATGATGAAAACACCAAGAAATCGACTTGAAGGCTCAATTCAACAATGTCATTATGTACAAGAAAAAGGGATCACTTCAAGCCGACACCGCAAATTGACAGACGTAGAAAAGTCAAGGAGGGAGAAATGCTCCGTACCCAGGAGTCCATGTTCTGTGTGGCTGGTAAAATGTGGTAATTTTGTCGACCACGTCAATCGCGAGACGAGGAACTCCAACTCCAAGATCTTGCGACGTCCCGGGACCAAGTGAGCTTCGGATTCGTCACAGACTCAAGAGGGGCCCAGCTCCGAGGCGACAGGCTGGTTGGGATGGTTAGGGAGTGAGGGACGAGACATTGCCGGGCGCGGGCCGCTTGGTTAAGAGCCATCAGAGCCACCAACGACGTCTAGGGCCCGTCGACAGCCAATGGCCTCAGCTGACAATTCGTTGGACAGCACTGGTGGCGCCTAAACCACAGGAATATCTCCGGAGTAGCTTAACTTGGGGGCGCGGCAAACCTACCGCATAGGCACTCTCCGTCACCATCGCGCCACCAGCGCTGCGCATTGTGTCGCTGCAGGCGGTCTAGATGCCCATCCTCTAGAACAGGCAACGGGTTAACTTTCTTTTATATCTGACGTACCTCGTACAGAGAGACACACTGTCCCTGAGCATTTTTCTGCCGCTGGTGTTTTCAGTCAACGAGAAAGGGCCAGTAGACCCTTGTCACATATCTGTTGATTGCCGTTATCCCCTAATGAAGACATGACCACACTCTTTCGCTTTGTCTAAGCCATTCTTTGATTTTGCGCCAGTCATCGATTTTGACTACGACCGTCGACACGTCGAACAGAACAATAGCAGCGTCGCGCAGTCAACCTGTCCCACGTTTTACAGATCCTCCACTCCAAGCCAGAAACGACATTTCGCCAGATCGACTTTCTTCTTGTCCGACTTCGCCGCGGATCAAAACTTTCGCATTGGCAAGAACTGCGCCTCGTTGACAGAGTCGGTTCACGTCGATCGCATCGAGACCTACAAAATCTTCATACCTTGGGAGCGGCGAGTCCATCCTCTCTTTTGGCGAGGTATGCCTGACGCTCTCGGGTAATTCCGCCTCACCTATATTACCATGCGGTTGCCAGCATGGCTTCCGCTGCTCCTTCTGACTGGGATTGCCCAAGCGAGATGGCGTGACCACGAACAAAATGACTATTTTGCCTTCCATCTCCACCCTTCGGCAGTCCCTCAAGAGGTTGCCCGTCAATTAGGGCTACAATTTGAAGGTCAGATTGGGGAACTTGCCCATCATTATACCTTTTCGTGTCCGAAGAACTCTTGTCGAGAACTGGAGCATTCCCTACAAGACTTACAGAGGCGGAAGAAGCGAAAGCGACGGTCGTTGAATAACGGAGGCGTACCATCTTCGGAAACACAAATACACCATGATTTGAGTGGCGTCCTTTGGTCAGAGAAGCAGCAGTTGCGCCATCGCCATGTCAAGCGAATCCCTCCGCCGCCCCTTCCTGCCGTCCGTGTGCCTCAAGAGGCAGCGGACTCGAATTTGGGCCAGTCAGCGGACCAAGCGCAACAAGAAGCTATTCAGCGCCTGAACACCATCGCAGAAACACTCAATATCAAAGATCCTATCTTCAAGGAGCAGTGGCATTTATTCAACCCTTTGCAACTAGGTCACGACTTGAACGTCACAGGCCTTTGGCTTGAGGGCATAACTGGTAATGGCACGATTTCTGCAGTCATTGACGACGGACTGGACATGTACAGCAACGATCTTAAGGACAATTACTATGCGGAGGGCTCGTGGGACTTTAATGACAATTCTCCCGAACCGAAACCGCGACTTTTTGACGACAAACATGGCACACGCTGTGCGGGAGAGATTGCAGCTGTTAGAAATAATGTTTGCGGAGTGGGAATGGCCTATGACAGCAAAGTTGCTGGTATTCGGATTCTGTCGAAACCCATCACTGACGAAGATGAGGCAATAGCCATCAACTACCACTACCAGGATAATCAGATCTACTCTTGTTCCTGGGGTCCGCCGGATGATGGCGCAACCATGGAAGCCCCAGGTATCCTCATTCAACGAGCCATGGTGAACGGGATACAGAACGGCCGAAACAGTCTCGGATCCGTCTTCGTCTTTGCGGCCGGCAACGGAGCGGCGAGTCAGGACAACTGCAATTTTGATGGTTACACAAACAGTATTTATAGCATCACCGTCGGAGGCATTGACCGCGCTGGCAACCATCCCTACTACTCGGAAGCTTGCTCCGCTCAGTTGGTTGTGACTTACAGCTCTGGTCATCAGGACGCAATTCACACCACCGATGTTGGGGTTGACAAGTGCTACAACGGGCATGGCGGGACATCTGCCGCGGGACCTCTTGTCGTAGGTACGGTGGCCCTTGCTCTGAGCGTCAGGCCAGACCTTACCTGGCGAGATCTGCAGTATCTTTGTGTTGAGACCGCTATCCCTATACATGAGGACGACGGGAGCTGGCAGAATACGACCATCGGCAAGAGATTCAGTCATGTCTACGGCTATGGCAAGGTCGACGCTTACAAATTCGTTGAGGCTGCTAAGTCATGGGAGACTGTGAAGCCGCAAGCTTGGTTTTACTCGCCCTGGCTCAGCGTTCAGCATAAGATTCCAGAAGGCGAGCAAGGACTGGCTGCAAGTTTCGAGGTTACTGAGGAGATGCTGAAGAAGGCCAACCTGGAAAGACTCGAACACGTCACTGTGACTATGAACGTTGAGCACACCAGAAGAGGCGATCTAAGTGCAGATCTGATCAGTCCCAATGGATTAGTCAGTCATCTCGCTACCGCTCGTGGTCCAGATGGAGCTGCAGAAGGCTATGATGACTGGACCTTCATGTCAGTCGTCCATTGGTAAGTCCGACTCTAGGAGATGTCTATTCTACCTGGGCAGAGGCTAACGACATGATAGGGGGGAGTCTGGGATTGGCAATTGGACCGTGGTCGTCAAAGACTCTCAACAGAACGAATTCAACGGGACATTCATCGACTGGCGTCTGAATTTATGGGGCGAATGTATCAATCCCCAAATCCAAACCCTTCACCCACTTCCTGATGAACATGACGACGACCATGAAACTACCACTGCCGTTGTTAGCACAACCAGTGTGGAACCAGGCGCTCCCGCCACTGAGCTTCCATCAACACCTACTGACCATATTGATCGGCCTACCAAGCCTAAGCCTTCCGGGGCAACAGATTCTGTCGTCATTGTCACCGCCACCAACACTGTCTCTGTACCTGCTGCAACAGCGACAATGACAGGTGAACCGACTGAGGCATACTCGGATGGCTTTCTTCCATCATTCTTCCCCACATTCGGCGTATCAAAACGCACCCAGATTTGGATTTACGGTTCAATCGTGTTGATTATTATCTTCTGCATTGGTCTGGGTATATATTTCTTGGTTCAGCGGAGGAAAAGGCTCCGAAACAATCCTCGCGACGCATACGAGTTTGAGATGGTTGGCGATGTTGATGAGGATGAGCAACAAGGCTTGACCTCCCGGGGAGGACGTGGAAAGGGGAGAGCTCGACGAGGTGGCGAACTGTATGACGCTTTTGCAGGCGAGAGTGATGACGACCTCTACAGTGATGAAGAAACATATCAAGACACCCCGAGTAGTGACACAGGAACAGGGTCGAGGTCTGGGAGCTCTGAAGGCAAGCACAGGGAGAAATAATACAAGCCGCATGGGAAAGGGGCGTTCAGGACACCTAGGATCATCCGCGTTATGGACGCAAGGAGGCAATCTGGGCCACCGTCAGACACGCAGCCGTTTTTGCTTTGTACAGTTTTGTACTTATGACGCGTGCATTCGGCCATCAGCATAGACCTGTCGGCTACAACCTAGATTGAGATCAGCTACGGAGAAGCGCATGTACAGGGCAAAACGAGATCGTGTACAACATGCAGGGCATGCTAGGATGGAATCTAGGCGTCTTGCTGTGTATATGTAGGAAGTCTAGAGTGCCTAGTTCGGCCATTACCAAGTATCTGCGGGCGCCGCAAGACATGAAATTTGCGCGGCAGGCGCCCATTTGAGCCCTGAAACTGAGCACGGTTCGACTTCACCTTGCGGCAGGCTCGCCCGACCATCCAGAACTGAATCTCTCTCTTCTCACCGCGAATGAGGATATTCAGGATATTCCAGGCCATCACCATAGCAGCATCATGAGCTTCCGAACTCAGTGCATACCATGGTGGCCGGCTCCAGGTCGTCATTGAGGCGTCCTACACTACGAGGCCACAAATCATCCAGCTCCAGCAGTCCGATCAACAACGAACCGCCACCACTCTTGCCCACGTCCGGCAATGAAGGCATTGCACTTCGATCCAAACGCCTTCGAGCCGCTACCATTACTGCGCCTGAGCATGATCTAAAGAGACGCCGGTTGTCGACAACCAAGAGCGAAAAACCGCAGCTACGGATCCCGCTTCGCAGTCGAGGGGGTGTACCTAAAGTCCTTTCACCACCTCCCGCCACCGCCCCGACTGCGGTGCCTCCCAAACCTGCTCCCAGGGCAAATCCCGCACAGATCAACCACAACAACTATAACACCACCACCCTTATCGACTCCCCTATATCCCCTAGTGCGAAGTCACAATATGATCAGATCAGACTCATTGAAGAGAAGGCTAGAGCCGCAATCCGAGGGGATGGTCTATCCGCAAACCACGAAGACCGGCGAAAGTTACGCTCAGAAGATGGAGGGTCTCGGGCTAAAACGGAGCTTGCGCAGTATTTCCCTGACTTCGAGGAGATGCTGAGTCTGAAGCCACCTGATCCAGGTATGGCTTGTTGCACATACCCTTCGAGACCTTGACTGACCTCACCTAGAAGCATTGACCGCCAGGACGAAAGTTATCCTAATTGATGATACGCCCGGCTTTGAACCAAATCCCTCCAAGTCTGACCCTTTTGGAGCGCAGAAGTCGCTACACAACACACAAATCATCCACCTGGGCGAAGACGGCGACGCTGCCGATCCTGCCCAAGGCGATCCTCTGGGCGAAGATGTGTATATCAAGATCCATGCAAAGGCCGAAAGGCATGAGAAACAGATGAAGAATAGTGACCGAGAACGGGCCCAGCATGAAAAGTACCAACTGGACAAGCTCCTGGAAGACCTACGGGGGCCAGACTGGTTAAAGACCCTGGGAATAACGGGCATCACCGAGACAGAGAAGAAGCGATATGAGCCTAAACGACTGTTGTTCATCCGAGAAACTCAAGCGTTGATTGACAAGTTCAAAAGATGGAAAGAGGAAGAAAAGCGCAGAAAGTTAGAGCGAGAACAGGAGTTGCTGGAAGCGGCCATGTTGGAGGAAGAAGAGGACGAAGGCGTTGACGCAGACAACGAGAGTTCAGGCCGCGCCACATCCATCGAGGAAGGAAGTCTTGACACTGCATCGACCCACGCCCCGAATTCAAGTGAGCTCGACGCGCTTGCATCGCAACAACTCATTGAGGAAGCAAAGATTGCCAATAAACGCAGAAAGCCGGCGCCTGCACCATGGGTTGAGCCTCCGCCGCCCAAGCCTTTCCTTTCCTTTTTCGACAAACGGCATTTGCGAGATGCCGCAGTTGCTGGTCGCCAGAGGGGACGCACCCTTCTTGCATTTGGCCATCCTATTCCCGACCTTCTGGAGGAAGATTTTAAGCTGCCGGACGATATTCTTACGGCTGAAGCAATCAAAGCAAGGCAGCGGTCCCGCAGGCGAATGAGGAGGGGCGGTGAATAATGGGGAGTTTGCATAGGTACTCCGTACTGATGAGACTTTTTTTATAGCTTTGGATTTGTGTACGAGGTATTGTACAGAATACGCTAGGGAATAGTAGGTATGACGGCCGGTCAAAGCTCGGACGGCGGTTGGGATATGGTCTACTTAGTATTACTGGAGGAGGAGTTTGAGCATTTCCAAGCAGTCGTTTTCACGCTGCGAGGGTTTTGCGGGTCATCCCAAGGAGCGGGTGGCCGCTTGTATCATGACTTTGAAGGGATGAAGAAAAGTATTCATAGCACCAAAAAAAACCGGAAGAATTTTATTAAAAAGCCCCCAGATCCTCTGGTGCCTCTTCATAGAGCTAGGTACTAGGTATAAGGGCTCAACTGAGACGGACAACCCCGTGGAAAGAACCTCATAACCACCCAGCGACTGTGTACTCTCTACGAGGCACTACAGCACCAAAGGAGTAGCTGATCGGCAATACATAGTACCATTAAATCGTCTCTCCGATCTACCCTGTACAGCCTCAACCAACACACAGCACCGAGTCCTACTACTTACTCGGGACTCCGTACCTCGTGCTGCGGCCGCATTGAACAATCCGAAACTACCTAAGTACGGAGTATTAATAACCAGGTCTCCGTTCACCAGAGATTGAAAGATGCTGGATGTGATTATGCCTCCTCCCCTGAAACGCTGATTTCTGTCCTTCACATTGTAGCGGCAAGTGCCTTCAGTGATCAGATCTAGGCCCCCAAGCCTCCAAAGGTCCGACAAACGCGCTTACATTGTGGCACCGGTCCTTGACCAGTATCCATCTGATTTGCTAACGGGACAAGCGAAACTGGGGCCCGAAGTCTCCAAATTTGGGGTCCAAGCCTCAGCCGCAGCATGTGCGCAGTCAAGTTGAGCCTTCGTCTGCGAAATTCCGCGTTGACGAGCACGCCTGCGAATCCTTTCAGGGCTGAGGATCATACGGAGTAGGTACGGGCAGCGAGACTGATGTCTCGCTTCCGGCCACACGATTTAGATCCTGATCCTTCTGGATCTACCAAGTGGAGCGGGTTCTCGTTGCGAAGAAAGTGGCTACAGTCCTGACGAAGCATCCGTCGCCCGACTCTCATTGAAAAACATTTGTTCTTATATTGGGGTGACCATCGCGTATGATGCAAGCTGGCTTTGCCTTTGGAATCACTCGTTGTCTATCTGTACAGGCTGCTCTGTCTTGAACGGTTCCCGGCCTGAACTCGCTTCAACGCGAGCTGATCCAAGCATCCATCGGAACCAATGACAGCGGCAATGGCAAAGAGCCTCTGGAAAATATGCGCCCTTGCGATCGTTTTCGCCCAGGGCACCGCCGGCAGTACTACCATCACCTCTCCTCCCAAGGCCATTTCACCACGAGCAACCGGAACATCGTCACCAGCAGCATCAGCATGTGCAGTCGCATCCAGTGCCTCGAAAAAATATCAGGCCGACAATCCTGAAGCTACCAAAATATTCATACCCGCGGAGCTTGCCTATAATTGCATGAGATCGGTTCCGAACTACCAAGAACCGGCGCTCCGCCTGCTGAACTCGTTGCGGACCTATCTTGAGTTTCAAAGTAACAAAGAGTATCTGCTAAACCCGCCACAGGGGTACCTCTTTCCAAGCCTGGATCTCGATGGAGAGTTTGACACTATACAGAAAAAGGTGGAGGCGGGAGCATATGAGAGCGAGTATGACATGCAGGTGGATATCTTCGCATTGTTGACCGCGGCGCGGGACGGACACCTTTCATGGAATGGAGATTTAATGGGCGCATTCATGTTTCGTCGTGGCGCTGCCCTGGCTGCTGTCTCATCAGACGGAGAGGAGATTCCGCAAGTGTACCATGCCGGCAAGTGGAACACCAAACGCTGGCCGTGTAGGATTTCACTAACGGGCGACAGGCGATCTTACAGTGCGAGATGCTACGGGCAAGCAAAGCCCTGTGACTGGATACGCTCCTTCACCAGTCAAGAGCATTGACGGCATCGACGTCGTGTCTTTTCTGTTAACCCAATCCATGATCTTCAGGTCCCAAGACCCGGATGTTCTATGGAACATGCTGTTTGCCACGCCAGCCCTCCAGTGGAACCCGTTATTTCAATTCCCAGTTTTTTACCCAGGACCCTCAACAAATGTAACATTTGCCAACGGGACTACCTTCCAATACCCGAACGATGCTTTAGTTAATATACCTTTGGACGGTGTGAACACCGGAGACGACGCCTTCTCTGTGTTCTGTTCCGAGGCCTTCGACACGTACACACAGACAGACTATGCTAGCACCACCAGCAGCGCAGCTTCCACCACTTCACAACCACCTGCAACAACTGAGGCACCGCCAAGCTCACCAACCATTCCAGGATACCCATACCCAGTGATTAAGCATAGCGCTGGCTCGGTTGCTGGGTATTACCTGAATGATACTGGCCTTACCGATGTGGCTGTCCTTCAAATCATCGGATTTGAGGCCGCGAATAGTGATTCGCAAGAATATGAGCGGGAATTTCAGTCAGTGGTAGAAAAGTTTCTCGACGCCTCGGTCAAAACGGGAAAGAGGAAGTTGATAATTGATCTTCAGGGCAACGGGGGTGAGTGCTTCGTCGTGGTCCTTTTTCCTTATGTTAACTTTGTCTAGGCGGCTTTGTCGACCTTGGCACCGATACCTTTGCGCAACTCTTCCCATCAATCACACCCAACTCGAAGTCGAACATGCGAGACCATCTCGGTTTCTGGATCCTGGGTAATGCTGCATCCTCAAGTGTTCAGGCCGACCTAAAAACCTCCGATGTCACGGATGAACAACAGGATGAGCATAACTATACCCCGCTGGCATATCAGACGGTCGTTAGTTACCAGTTTTACGACTTCCCTGATTTCGAGACATACTATGGGCCATACCCAGCGTACGGCGGGAACTTCACTGCCTTTTTCCAGAACAATTACACGGACGAGACTTCTTCAGACTTCGAAGGGAGTGGTATAGTCATTACAGGAACGAATAACCGCACTGGATATCGACAACCCTTCGCGGCACAGGATATTATTGTACTTACTGACGGCTTCTGTGCAAGCACCTGCACAGTGTTCTCCGAGTATCTGAAAAGTTATGCCGGTGTGCAATTTATTGCAGTGGGAGGGCGACCACAAACAGGTCCAATGCAGGCAGTGGGGGGCGTGAAAGGCAGCCAGATCTTTGAATTCCCTAGCCTGGCAATGTGGAGTGATCTATTCCACAACCCCAACAACTCATTTTTGGACCTGGCGAATGGCACGATTTGGGAGAACTTCACCTACGAGCCCTATTTACGAACATCAGGCGCAGCATCAGGCGGCGCCGGCGGTGGAGTAAATGGACGCAACCATTTCCGGATTGGTGATCAGACGAACACTCCTCTTCAATTCGTGTACGAAGCAGCTGACTGTCGCATTTGGTACACCAGAGAGATGGCTTACGATCCGACATTCATTTGGTCAAGAGTGGCGACTATGGCTTTTCAGGAGCGAAAAGGAACACAGTTTAATTCGAAA
The DNA here is from genome assembly GCF_000835475.1 of Cladophialophora bantiana CBS 173.52. Taxonomy (NCBI): domain Eukaryota; kingdom Fungi; phylum Ascomycota; class Eurotiomycetes; order Chaetothyriales; family Herpotrichiellaceae; genus Cladophialophora; species Cladophialophora bantiana. The sequence goes on from NW_015971597.1 coordinate 178,465, forward strand.
TACTGCGTCGCAAACAGCACAGGACATCCGACTAGTATCTCTGGCGGGTGGAAGGGTCCATGGCTAGGGCCACAAGAACCGCCGGCAAATGCCAGGGCGACGGTCAGCGGATGGAAATTAGAAGGCAAACCTCTTCAAGCATTGCCACCAGGACATTCGACGACGGACTCGGAACAGACCGGCGCGAGCTCACACTCAAGTTCAAAAGGATCGAACCCGACCTCAACACCGCGCAGTGGAACAGATACGGTCTTCGGAAAACAACGCCGTGGCTGACAGCATTGATGTCGATGGTGTCTACTTCCAATGTAGACGGCACTAATGTCGACAGTGCTGAGTTGACCTCGATTAAGCCGTCACGTTCCTCCTACACCGGGGATGCGTGGCTAGCGAAGGCGATTCGTGGAGCGCTGAACAGGTCGATATGAGCTGTCAGGAATGTGGGGAGGTTCGGTCCTTGTATTGTTAGCCAGCGAGCATTGGGCGGAGTGCGGGCTATGTGTAAATTCTTGTGTGCGCGTCTAGGGAAGCGAGCATTTTGGAGAACAATACCCATGAAATTGAGTTTATATCTGTTTTGGTGAACAATACTTAACTTACCAACTTGTAGTCAAGTCCACCTGTGGCTCTGTAGCTCTTCGGAGCTGCCCGATGAAGGGGGGAATAGACATAAAGGCATGTATGGGTGGAGGAACGAGACAAGGTGTTGGAATCGGTCCAATTAGAGTCCTGGTGCCAAAAGCCTTGCCAAGACATTCCGCGTCCTAGAGTTTCAAGCTTTCCCCTAGCACGGAGTGCTACTGATCACCTTCCCCCGACTCTGAGCGACAATTCCTAGCCATCAACGCTCGTCCAGTTATCGTTCTTTGATTATCCTACGTAGGCGGTTAGCATAGTCTCTCAATACTCTATATTATCTTTTGAGAGCCAGGGCGCCAAATCCAGAGCTTAGTTGGCCTCGTTCTTGACCCTCAAGGGCGGTTGCATCGAACAGAACAAACCCGGACACTCTGGCCATGGATAGCCGCAGCACTGCACTACACCACACGCAACACGGTGCCACGACTGACTCAGACGAAGAAGCAGATGTCTACGACTGGAAATCGTCGCGTGTGCCCGGGAATAAAGATGCCCCGCGCTCCCGAAAGAATTCGACGCGAAGAGCACCCAAGCAACCGCAAGAGGATGAGGGTGAAGACAGGGAGGGACGACTGGAAGCTCCTGAATCAGACTACACAGACTCTTCAGAGGGAGCTCCGGAAGACGAACACCTGCCGCACCCCTTTTACCATTATGCCGCAGAAAAGCGTGACACCTACGCGGATGCCAAACTCATCTACCAGCGGCATCGATTGGATACTAAATCCGAGAAGGATCTAGGCAGTCCCTTGATGTTGGGCAAGTCATATACTATGTCAACCTCTGCTATGGATGGAGAAGTGTCAGCTCTACAGCGTACGCCCAGCATGGCATCGAGACAGTCTCGCGTCTCCCAACGTGGCACTGCCCCCAGTGGCTTTCAACACAGTCATAGCAAGGAATCATTTCCTTCATTGCAAACCCATGTAGGGAACCTCCAAGAGATTCGCCCGGATCCGACCCTGCTTGCCGATGCCGCTGCGCGGGATCACAAACGTCATCCAGGCCTTCCGCACGAATTCAAGGATCCTCTGCTGGCCCACGAAGGTATGCATGGTGCTGGCGCCGGTATGGGCTTAGGATCTGGCCCTGGTGGACTCGCCACGAGTGATGAATCGATAGTCAGTGAGGTGCAGTCGATTTGTGACAAGATCAAGACGGTGCTGGATTTGAGGCAGAAGTACCTGAAAGTCTCACTGCAGTGTCCGGGTGTCAATCCAAAGGATGAAGAAACCTGGGAAATCTACCCACCTCCGCCAAACCCTGTGTGGAACGAGCAGAAGGCGCGGGAACCGCCTCAGGACTATATTCCTCCCAACAGCACATCGAGCAGTCTGTACATGATTGACATGAGGGCTCGAAATGCGAGTGGAGGTGAGTTGAACCTGTGGCCGACTAATGTGAGTCAAGCTGGGTCTGACCGAGGAGGTCCAGCGTCGCCGACAAGCGCCAAAAGGGCGAGAAAACCGGGCCATGCTATTGGTGAAGACTTCGACTTGAGCGAATGTGTTATTCCAGGCAAACAAGCCAAGAGCTTGCGCTTCGAGATGGATGCTGGAAGTGTCTATCAAGTCTACGATGAAGATGAACGCCCGATCGTCGAGGTACCGACCTTGCGAGACTACTACGTGGCACTGGATACGATCCTCGACATTGCGTCAGATGGACCAGCCAAAAGCTTTGCCTACCGCCGCCTGCAATATCTGGAAGGGCGATACAACCTGTACACTCTCCTGAACGAATATGAAGAAGTGGCTGACACAAAGAAGGTGCCTCACCGGGACTTTTACAACGTAAGGAAAGTGGATACCCACGTGCACCATTCTGCATGTATGAATCAGAAACATCTGTTACGTTTCATCAAGAGCAAGATGAAGAGATGCCCTGACGAAGTTGTCATCGAGCGTGACGGCAAGGCGTTGACTTTAAAGGAGGTCTTTGACAGCATCAACCTCACCGCATACGACTTGAGCATTGACACTCTTGATATGCACGCGCATACGGACTCGTTCCATCGCTTTGACAAGTTCAACTTGAAATATAATCCAATCGGACAGTCACGGCTCAGGGATATCTTCCTCAAGACCGACAACTTCATCAAGGGGAGGTATCTTGCCGAGATTACACGCGAAGTTATCACGGACCTTGAGTCAAGCAAGTATCAAATGGTGAGGAAGAGCTCCTGGAGAAAATGCGGCCTCGTATGCTAACCATGTGCAACATAGGTTGAGTGGCGAATCAGCATCTACGGGCGTAATATTAACGAGTGGGACACACTAGCTGCGTGGGTGGTTGATAACAAGCTCTTCTCTCACAATGTCCGATGGCTTATACAGATCCCACGACTGTTCGCACTGTACAAGGCGCTGAAGACGATGGAAGACTTTGAGGAACTTCTCCGCAACATATTCCAGCCTCTGTTCGAGGTGACACGCGACCCTTCCACGAATCCCAAACTACACGTCTTTCTCCAACGGGTGATCGGCTTCGATAGCGTCGACGACGAGAGTAAGGTGGAAAGACGACTGTATCGCAAATACCCCGCAGCGAAGGAATGGAACACCAAGCAGAATCCGCCCTATGGATACTGGATCTACTACCTTTTTGCAAACATGACGTCTCTCAACGCCTGGCGCAAAAGGAGAAACTTCAACACCTTCCTCCTGCGACCTCACTGCGGCGAAGCAGGGGATACGGATCATCTTGCCGCGGCATTGCTGTGTTGTCACAGCATCAGCCACGGGATCACCCTACGAAAGGTCCCCTTGCTTCAGTATTGTTTTTACCTCGAGCAGATTGGCATCGCCATGTCCCCGCTGAGCAACAACGCGCTTTTCTTAACGTACGACCGCAACCCTTTTATCAGCTACTTCAAAAAGGGCCTCAACGTCTCCTTGTCTACGGATGACCCCTTACAATTCGCATTCACGAAGGAGCCCCTTATCGAAGAATATTCCGTGGCTGCACAAATCTACAAGCTCTCCGCGGTCGACATGTGCGAATTGGCCAAACACTCAGTTGATCAGTGCGGTTTTGAACTGTCGCTCAAGCAGCGCTGGCTGGGGAAGTATTGCTATCTGCCGGGCGTATTGGGCAATGATGTCGCGAAATGCAACGTGCCAGACGTCCGAGAAGCATTCAGACACGAAACGCTGAAAGCCGAGCATGCGTTCATTGCGAAATACACGAAGGATTACAGTCATTTTGATCGTTGTACCCCTGACTTGCCTGATCCGTCTGATCCAGCTACGCCAATAGAGGAGATATACCGAGGTCTGGAGAGCCCGAAGCAATATTTTGCGGCAATGGCGGTGGCTGATTCCATCGCTCCTGCTCAGCAAGCCAGAGAAAGGGAGAGGGAAGCAGCACTATCAAAGTCCAACGCAACCGCACCTCCGGGTAATACTTCTCCCAGCCGGCTTCGCAGGACTTCGAGCGTCCTATATCCCACTACTTCGAATCCCGTGGACGCACACATCTCGGGCCAAGAGCCACGCGCGTTTCCCGGAATTGTTCACCAGCGCGAGAGGAGACGCAGTTTACGCGTTGGTTCAGGGAATTCGGAGGGTCCCGGCCAGCCGTCGTCGGACATGACTGGCAGCTTGCAATTGGAGCCTGGGCTTGCCAAGATTACACTGAGGGAGGACAAGGAGATGAGAGAGATGGAGCAGGATGATCTCTGAACACTTGGGCAGGCGCAGAGTCTCTCATCGAACGATGTTTTGGCTTTTTTTGTGGCATGTAGCAAGCGATGGAGGGTAGCCTCCAGTAGACTGACCGCCTTTGGCAATGACTGGATGAGCACATCTGAGGTATTGATGTGGTGAACCCTGAATATGGGGTAATTTGGCCCCTGACTATGGCTGTGGCTGTCCTTTGCAGTCTGCCCGAAACTATTGATGCCCGCGCGGGAGGAAGCATAGCTGAGCATGGCTTGAGGTCCTCTGCATGGGTGGCTGTAGAAGGGTGCATGGATCTCACGCTCAACCCTTGAAAGGTTCGGGAGAAGTCGGGTGAGAGGAAGACAGATGGATCTGAATCGAGAGAGCGGTGGAAGCCGCCCGCCAATGAAGCTCGTTGGCGACCTCGAGGACGAAATCCGGGGAAGTTATCTGTAGGTCGGGGTTCTTTTGTCCTGGCGTTCGCAGCGGTCGCTGGGCGATCGAGCGGCCTGCAGAGATGAGCAAGCCGTGGCACCGGTGGGAAAGAGGAAAGGCTCGACTCGGGTTAATCAGCCCGAGAAAGCTGAGTCAGGCATGGCATTGTAGTTTGTTGGATAATCATATGGCGAAAGAAGAAGTGTTGAAATGCATGTCTTGACCGACCCGACACCAATCACTTGTGCTCTCAGTCAATTCAAGTCTCGAGTGGTGCCGCCCTTCACAGCGGGTCTATACCTTGCATGTTAGTAGTTGTGTCGATCTGGAGTCTGGGGCTCCCACCGCCATGTTGTAACGGAGTAGAGTTGCGGAGAACTCTTACATACAGGACGGAGTGTGTAAAGGAACCATTGACGACAAACAACAGAATGAGCATGGTAAGAGAAACCATCAATGGCGAGATGCTGAGGTTGATTTACCCTCCGACCGGCGACAGTAAGTTTAGCGGTGGAGTCGCAGCCCGGAGCCCAGGCACAGCTAATTACAGGCTGGCCAGGCGTTTCCGTTGTCCCTAAATGGGGGAAATTGGGCGAGCGTTCGCTCGTCGGGTCACCTACGGATCACCTACGGGTCCAACCAGTGGCAGATCCAGTTAAAGGCCACGCTCATGGACTCCCCGGGTGGCGATCCAGTGGTGCCCGTGAAGCCCGCGGTTGGTTGGCTCGTGTAATCTACAGTACAGTCGTCATTGTTATTTCGCTTGCCTGGTACATGGACAATGTTCGGAGTACATTCCTTCACGCGCATCCCACCAAAATGCCACCGCGCAAATGTCTCGCAGCACTTGTATCTTTCGTACCTCGTATCGTTCCACCTCTATCTCCCTCTCCTCGATTCTCCAAAAACAGCTCCTCCTGTTCGTTCGTTCATTATTGCTTTCTCTGAATCAGAAACCAAAAAGACACCATCCCACGCACGTCCTGCATGTTTGAGTTCGCACTTCCTGCGTCTCAAGTCAAAGTCCCGTGCGTCCGTCAGATCAGAATCCTCGTCACCAAGGAATCTTGTTGTTTGTCCGGTTTCGTTCGTTCGTTCGTTCGTTCGTTTCATTCCATCCATCTTTCTCTCTTCTCCTTCTCCGCCTTATCACATCCTCATCCTCTCATACAACCACTACGTCCTCCGTATACACCCGATTACTCCTCTTAGAACATCTCGCCCCCGCATTTCCTGGCCCTCTCGCAACCATTCTCTGTCTGCGTCCCATGCTCGCGTGCTCCTAGTTGAGGCAAACCGCTCGTTTCCGAGAGAGGAACCCGAGCAGAGCAAAGCATGGGCTGTCAAATGAGACAGGCATCCACCACTCTCGCGGCCTAGATCATGGCTTCGACCTCCCCGCCTCAATTCAGGCGATTCAAACCCGAGCCCGTCGAGACCACCGTCACAAGCTCAAGATCAACTCGCAACCAGTCAGACCACCCCTCATCCACACCTCCTATAGACAAGTCATCTTTAAATCATACCAACCCCATGCCTCCTCCTCAGACCAAGCCACGCAGGTTCTTCCCTCAGCCGGTGGAGGAGACTTTCAGGAGTTCTCGGAAAAAGAATATTGTGGACAGTATAGACGACTCGGCGACGACCAAGGGAGTTGGTAGTGGTCCTTCAAACAACTCCAGTGCAAGCTCGGTCTCGCCGCCGAACGATCCTCCCTATCTTTCTGGCGTGCACAGCAGCGGAGCTTCTGCAGGACCCAGACGCTTTGCACCGGAGCCTGTAGAAACGAGTACTCGGTCTTCGAGACGGAAATTCAGCCCCGGTCCTATTGAAACAACTACGAGGGATAGCAAGGACAAAGATAATCCCCTAAAAGAGAAAGAGAAAGAAGCACCTAAACCTCGTAGGAGATTCGCCCCGGAGCCGGTCGAAACGACGACAAGGAGTTCCAAGGAAAAGAAACCGCAGGACGGAGACCTGACAGCATCGACTCGTCCTCGAAGGAAGTTCGCTCCGGAGCTTATAGAGACCAGTACAGTGACGAGCAGAAGACGCGACCCCGACCCAGAGGACTTGGACGAGGAGCCACCAAAAACCGGCGACTCTTCTGCTTCTAGTAGAGCTTCGACCGGTCCTCGGAAATTCTCGCCGGAACTGTTAGAGACCGCCAAAGGCTCCTATCGACGTGTGCACCTCCCTACTCCTGAAGCCAGGTCATCACCTCCGCCGAGTCGCCGGGCGCCCTCTCCTCCACCGGGAGAGGAAGAACAGCCTGAGGAGATCTCTGGGGTTGAAGAATCACGCTTCTCGGCGGCGGCTCTGGCTCGAAAACACCCAGAGGCCTTACGCCAGCATTCGTTTGCTGTTCCTGATTTGCCCATAATCGAGTCGACTTCAGAAGATGATGACTCCGAAGCACCCTCGCTGAGCGACTCTCCTTCATCCGTGGAGTCAGTTGCCAAGAGAGCACTACCCAGTGCAAAGGACAGCTATACTGAATATGTCCTTCGCTTGGCTGCCGAAACGGTGAGCGAGAAGGAGTTAGAGGAGCAGGCAATGGCCGCCTACATCAATGAACGCCCACATGAGCCCGTGGATCACTTTGCCATTTCGCGTGAGGATGATGAAGATGGCCCCTTACCGGTGCCGATGTTCCAAGGCGAAAAGGGGGCTGATGCTCGCACGTTCCGAAGGTCATCCGCTGCAGAACTGAATTTGGAGCTGGAGAATATGCGAAAACACCACGAGCAATTAGAAGCGGCGAAACGGGAGCTAAAAGCGGATACCGCCGGTCAGAGCCGGTTCAGTGCCGCAGCGTTGGCGACTCGGCATGCATTGGAGGCGAAAGGATTGAAGAAAACGAAGAAGCCCCGAGCAGAGGAGGAAGACCCAGAACTGGCCCGTATGAGGGCTGCTGCGTCACCTCCAATGCTAGGCGGCAGTCTCGTCTTCCCGTTCACGATCTCGCCGAAGATGACGCGTTGTGACCCCGATCAACCTCCGAGACCAAGAAATACGGAAAGCGACGAGGAGTCGACGGAACCCAGTAGTCCTCATCTCTGGAAAGCGCACAAGAAGCATGAGAACAACACGGGCGAGGGGCTATGGATGGGCATGTGCCAAGCAGGGTTGTGGCAACCTCGGAGTCCCCAAAACGGCTTGCGCAGCGGCATTCAAACACCTGCACCTGTAACTCCGGCGGGAGAAAGAAACAACCCATTTGACGCCAACACGCCTGGTCGGGGATACCAAACTCCTGGACGGCGTCGACAACCCCTCTCAGGTTTATGCTATCTGCCATTGACCCCACCACGCAGTCAAGATGGGGAGGACCAGTTCACCAGCACGATTGACAAAAAGCTGCGAATTGAAAAACAAATCGAAGACGAGTTCCCCAACCGTGTGATTACCCAGATATACAACTATCTGAGCCTAGGATACCCAAGCCTTGCACATATGTTTGATGAAGAACTCAGCAAGATTTCTCGCATTCCTATAGAAGAACTGCGCAAGGATGATAACAATGTCGATGCCAAAGGGTACGTGGGTGCTCCAGAGGGCGATGGCTGGGATGAGGCCGAAGTCATCGGCAAGTGCAAACGATGGGAGGCGCTGAGATTATATGTAAGAGAATGGGCCCGGCAGAGTCCGAATTTCGCAGACGACCGAAGGCGCGCATGTTTGGGTGCAGATGAGGACTGGGGCGCGAGAGTAAGGAAGGGAAGTTGGGCTCATTAGGCTCTGTTGTCGGTCGTTACCCCTTCTTTCCTCTCCCGCGCCGGTGGAGTCCACGACATCTGGTTTTTTGTTTTTGTTTTTGTTTTTTTGTTTTTGTTTTTATGTTTTTTTTTTTTTTTTTTTTTTTTTTTTTTTTTTTTT